>NW_010184489.1:0-979 GCF_000695765.1 Mesitornis unicolor | reverse complement strand
AAGAGACTGAGCTGGGAAGTGAAATCACTGACTAGAAAATCAGGTCTGGTTGGCTCAGACCAGGTCATGCCCCCAGCCTGACGACCCTCATCAGATTGAAGCTCTCGGATGAAATGCTGTTTTTAATTTTTATACAGACTTTAATCACCCTGCTGCTGCTAATTCCTACCAGGAGTGGCTTTGTTAGGGTGGTTAGCCTTTAGTATGAAGCATGGGACACACAGCATTTGTGGTCCACCCTTGCTGTGCGATGTGCGGAGAGGACAAGAAGTGAGTGTAAAACGTGTGCCTTCTCCTAGAGAACACGGAGAAATCCCTGTCCCAGAAGGAGTGGGAGGAGAAGCTGCTGCTGGTAAGAGTCCCTTCACCACAGAGGCAATGGGGGACCATGGGAGGGCAACCAGAGTCCCCTTGGCCGGGACAGCCAGGGCTTTGGGTGCCGGACTGGGGTGGTAGAGGGAGGGACCTGACCATGGTGGCACAGGCGGTCACTTGGGTCACATCAGAAGCAGAGATGCAGGTCAGCACTGAGGGCAATGCATGGTTCCTGCTGGGAAAGTTAAAATGAGCTTTAAAATGAGCTAAAAATGAGGTTTTGGGCTTGCTGGTGGAGATCAGCGGTCCCGGGAGTGTCTCCATGTGTAATTGGAGAGCCTTAAAGTAGGACACGGGGAGCAATTAAAACGGGGCAGGGCTCATCCCGCTCCTCTGGTGGTGGCGGTGTTACCTGGATGCCGTTTATCTTGGAAAAGGCCTGACCCTGAGGAAGAAGGTTCATTTCTGAAGTGCAGGGAATGGCAGGGCCCACTCTGGGGTGGGGATTGCACTGTGGGGATTAGGTGAGAACGATGCTTGGGGGACACCTGACACAACCCCCTTGTGTTTTATTCGTTGTACTGCTCTTGACCGTCCCACTGAGTCTCCTCGTTGGGCCAGGAGCAGTTCATTGGTGTCGTGGTGTAGGGCTGGGCTGGGCACT
>NW_010184488.1:0-3170 GCF_000695765.1 Mesitornis unicolor | reverse complement strand
CCAATCCCTAACATTCTGTGATTCTGTGCTTACCTATTCCTCCCCACTCATTTTCTCCTCTTCCCACTCTCCCTTCCTCCTTACCTCTCTTTGGTTCCTGTTCTATATTTGCTGCATCTGCCAGCCAGTTAAATTTTAAAATAGCTTTTCCCTTTGAAGTGCTAATGCCAGTACTGCTATTCCTATAGCAAATAACTTCACTGACTGTTGTGGTTTCCTTTTACTCTTTGTTTTATGTGTTTATGTGTGCATATGTAGGGTGTTATGTGATTTTAACAGTGAAGAGCTGGAAAAAATGGGAAGAAAGAAAAAAAGACAGCTAATTAATTTTTATAAATAAAAGTTAAATCCCAGCTGCTCCACCTCAGGCTGTGATTTTGACAGATCTCACAAGTTAAGCAGGTCAAACTTGGTGAGTAATTAGATAGCAGACCTCTAAGGAAAACCCAGGGCACTGATGATTCAGTAACTGCCACTTTTCCTTTTCAGTAAGTGTTAAACCATTGCTCATGTTGTTCTTTCTTCATTCAGTCCATCAGTGACTATTAAACATGGCGCGTCTGTACAGAATATCTGTTTCAGAGACCCTTTACACTGTTTGTTGCCAAAAGATAGTAGGATGTTCTTCTGAAAGGATCTCTTTGTACACACATGCTTTTTAATAGTGTTTAGCCATCTGCTAGTGGCCAAGGCTAGGAAAATAGATGAACCATACATTGGAGACAGTATTAAACTTTTGATCAGTTTTAGCATGGCATTCATATGCTTTTTTTAATAGCCAGATTTTTTTGTGTATTGAGCACTTGAGCAATCACTGTTGTCTTCTTCAAGATGGTTATTTTTGGTGTTTAATAAAATACATATGTGTGTGCTTAAAATAAACATCTGTACTTACCATATTTACCATAATGACCAACTGCCCTAACGTGACTATTATATAATATGCTGTACATTTATGCAGCAAAGTAAAAAAAAAAAGAAAAAATAGCAACCCATACTTGGGTGTTAACCTTAAAGAGTGTGGGAGTCGTTACTGATGCTGTAAGATTTAGAAAGCTCAGAGGTGTCCATTTTAAATATTTATGTTTCATTCTTTCACACTAGGAATGTTTCATTCATTGATGAGTTCCATCTTCTACATAAGTTGTTTCATTTATTTACAGATATAGAAAAAAACCCCACTGATTGTCACCAGTTATGTGTACAATGAGAAAATTAAGTATTTGTACTCTCTGGATTATCCTCAAGGTTTGCTTTGTGAAAGATAATTTGAGATAACTGTTTCCTAGTCTGTATAAATCAGGAATGTACTCATGCTTAGTGAGTTGAACAGTGGGCGGAGCTTGATGGGCTGTCCTTTCGTACAGCTGTTTCTTTGAGCTGACCCTGTTTGTTTACGAGAAACTACCAAATCCTATTTCCCTGAACAAGGCAATGGAGTATTCCCTCACCACTAGCTCCAAGGTCCTGTCAGCCCATTACCCCAAAGCCTCTCTCCTTTTCTAAGCTTTTTTCAAGGCTTCAGGGGACAAATTCAAAAGACACTTTCCTACATTCTCTCTTATTTTTTCCTAGACTTGCTCGAGAGGGGATGTAGGTGTGTTGAGTAGGTTACAGGCACCTAATTTTTCACATAAATGTTGAGAATTAAAAACTTTTTCTCCTGTATAGGAATCATAGAATGTATTGAGTTAGAAGGGACCTTTAAAGATCATCTAGTTCAACTCCTCTGCAGTAAGCAGAGACAGTGTTACTAGATCAGGTTGCTCAGAGCCCCATCAAGCCTGACCTTGGATGTTTCCAGGGATGGGGCCTCCACCACCTCTCTGGGCAACCTGCTCCAGTGATCTACTACCCTCATATTGAAGAACTTCTTCCTAATATCCAACCTTAATCTACCCTTTTCTAGTTTAAAGCCATTATCCCTCGTTCTATTGCAACATGCCCTAGTGAACTGTTCTTCCCCAGATTTCTTATAGGCACCTTTCAGGTACTGGAAGGTTGCTATAATGTCCACCCTGGAGCCTTCTCTTTTCCAGGCTGAACAACCCCAACTCTCTCAGTCTACTTCATAGGAGAGGTGCTCCAGCCCTTTGAATGGAATGAATTGAATTCCTAAATCAGTAATGTCTTATTGATTTAGCAGCTCTTTGAGGGATTTGAATGATAGCTAGATATACCAGTTTCAGCTCCCAAAGCATAAATAATTCTAATGAACACCTTAAAGGAAGGTGTACCTCTGAAAATGTGAGGTGGCAATTCTATAAATCAATTAATAACAGTATATATATTTATATCTGAGATTTATCACTTTGATAACAGTGTGTATATTTACATCTGAGATTTATTACTCTGTCACACAACCTTGTTATTGTGTCTAACAGCTGGTCAAAATTCGGGAGTTTGTAGATATTCCCACTAGAAGGAGGAACTATTAATAGAGATTGATCTTTTTTCATAGTATGTCCTATTTCTGAAAAGCAACATTAAGAAAATCCTGCTTCCTTGAGCATAGCAGAAATTACAAATATTGAAAAAGCTTTTTTTCAGGGATTCAACCCATGTCAGTTTGTTCCAGCAGTCCAGAACTTGTCTAGGTTTTCTCCTTAGTACCTGTTCTTTGGCAGTAATTTCCCATTAGGTCTTTCTACATATTGGTTGTTTCTATATGTTTACGTATGTCCTACATACATAGCCCCTATCTGTTTCGCTTGTATTTATTTCCTGCTTAAAATAGAAAAACTACTCCACCTGCTTCATTCACATTCTGAGCTGGTTCTTTCAAGCCTTTGTTTTGTAGAAGACATGCAATTGTGTTTGGAATCTAGAGACTACTGTCATTCCAGCTACTTGATTCTGCAAAGGAGTATGACTTCTTACATCTTTCTTAAATGAAGAGGGACAGCTATACCCAAGAGCTGCAATGAGGTTTATCTGACCTATAATTTTACAGCATTATAAACCACGTCTCTGGTTTAGCTTAAACTTCAGGGCTAGCAAAACAATAAAGGTCTTGGTTCAGCATTGTGGTGCAGTGAGTTTTCCTGCCAGTGATCTCATGTCTGTTTTTTTTTCAGGAATGCATGGAAGTTCTGAAGGGCAAGTCTCTCGTAGTTTGCAGTTGTTGCCTCTTGTGCTCTCACTGTGCCTCTCTCTCAGAAGACTGTAAT
>NW_010184487.1:31229-53322 GCF_000695765.1 Mesitornis unicolor | reverse complement strand
AATCCCTAATGTTCTGTGATTCTGTGATACAACAAAGCTGCCCTCCTATGCATGGGGTGAGGTATGGAGTGGGAGGTGTGGGAGCTGTTGCTCTGTTGTACTGGTCTGAAAGGGTCCTACAGTTACACTTAGTTGGCTCCTGCATCCCATTAGGGTTTGTTAGGAGATGCGGGGGTGGTTGTAGAACAGCGATATGGGACGTTCTTGCCTTCTGGAGGAAAGCTATGAAGTAAATTGAGTCTGCAATTCTGCATGGTAGGTGCGTAGCTTTTATCTGGGGTTAGATGGGATAGAACATTACAGCTGCTAAAATTGATTTTTTTTTTGGTTTTGGTGTTGTTTTTTTTTTAATTCTTTGCATTTAAAAGCGTGAATGATTTATAAGAACAGGTTCCCTCCGAAGAGAGCATTCTCTTGTTTGCAGCTGTTGCTGACTGTAGTTGCATTTAGTCTTCACTTCTGAGTTATCTTTGCACTTAAGTGGGTGCTTGTGGCACTGCTAGTAGACTCCAAATTACGGAGCTAACATTGTCACCTAAGTGACATGAATTTGAGGGTGTGGATCATATGTAACTTTTATCTTCCTGCTGTGATTTTTGTTTGTTTGTTTTCCTTTAGGATGAAATTCGCAGAGAGATGGTTTATGTGTATCATTCTTTAAAGAACAGGAGAGAGTCTCACATGATGGGGACAGAAGATGATACTGCTAGTGAGGAAGGCACACCCCAGGTTTGTTCCCACAGACACACAAGGAAAGGCCCATTTCCACGTTGGGCTTTGCCGCGTTAGGTGGGCTTGACTGAGATGGTAGTGGGGGCCAGTTTTCTGGAGTTGTTCTTCAGCACCCAAAGCATTTCTGCTCATTCTCTAAGTACCTGGATGAGCTGAGGCTGCAGCACAGAGGCAGTTAATAGCAGAACTAAGAAATGCAATCTCATGCTTAATTAAATGTTTGAGATATTAACAGGATTTCCTGTGTATGCCTTCTGTCCCAGCTAGCAAAGCTACTGGAGCGGCTAGAGATGTCCCTTATGTCTGTGCCCCTTAGCACAGCCTTTCTTAAGGCTACTGCACAGTAGTGCAGGGATCACTGTGACTCATGGGCCATGTTTATGAACCCAAGTTACATTTTGAATCTGGAACATAAGGGTGGCCATTTTAGGGTGAGGTGAATCAGCACTGGGAGTAAAGAGTTAATTCTTTTCCTAAACTGTGAAGAGGGAACTCTTCATGTTGTTATTAGGGCTGCAGATGGTTCATCTCCAGTATTATTTGGCACATACAACGTGCTTTCACTCAAACCATAAATACTGAAGAGAGGCTGTGAGCTTTGGAACTTTTTGTTCCACTTTACGGTATCTTCGGGCTGTGACCTGGAATGCCTGAACACAGGGCTGCACAAGTACACTGCAAGGCAAAGCAGAACACAGCCTGTTCTTGTCTCAGTAATTACAGCAGGGCTTGTTGCCTGGCTCTTCCTTACCTTTTAAGGCAAATCTCATTGGTCTGCTACAGTAGTGAGTACGGGTAGCTGGGGTTGTACGCTGGCACCTGTACAGTATGTGCAAATCCCGTAATAGACCTTCCTGCGCTTAAAGACTCCAGCCATGGTAAGGGAGGTCCTCCTCTGTGGTTCTGTCAAACTGTGTGCAAGGACTGCATGTGCCAGATTGACACTTCACTTGACTTTCCAAAAAAAACCAATTAAACAAGGTTAGGATTAGGCAAGAGTGTAAATCTAAAGTTATGTCATTCCTCAGTGTAGAAACCACATGAGGAAGCCACACACCCTAAGCCTCCCTACCTCATAAATGTGGTAGAACACTTTTAAGAGATTTCAGCTGTTTTTCTATTCAGAAAAGAGATGGATAAATACTGCATCTTTTGGAGGATGCTCAAGAAATACCAGTGTGGTATGGGAAAGAAGCATGTACCTGCTGATCAGTACCTACAGCCCAATGCACTGCTGTGTAATAAGGGACACTACACTTTGCTGAAGGACTTTTTTTTTAAATATGTTTTTTTCCCAGCAGACTCACGGACTGCGGTTTCCTTTGTCATACTTGGATGCACTGAAGCAGATTTGGAGTAGCAGCACTGTTAATGTTAAAGAGCTTAAACTTACCTCAGATGAAGAGAAGGAAAACCTTGCCTTGTCACTATGGACTGAATGTCTGATTGAAGTTATTTGATGCTTTAGTGAATTAGCTGCTGCTCTTAAGTAGTGTTTCTAGCTATTAAAAATCTCTTGACATAAAGGCTTATTAAATTACTTTTTTATCCATCTAGCCTTTCATTTGTATTGCTGTCCAACAAAACACTGTGATGTCTGCACTCTGCTACTTTCTGGTACCAAATGTTATTTTTCTTTTCTTAGCTTTGGGAAAACGGGCATCAGGAAAACTGGGAAAGCTGCTCATTGCCCAGTCACCCATAGCTCTGTGGAGGTGGATGGGTAAAATCACCCATAGGAACATGAGTGCTTTGATGCTCCCTTTACTCTGGATATATGCCTCAATGTGGAGGAGAGCTAAAGGTATACACGGAGCAGGCTCCAAGAGCTTGAGAAAAACCCAGGAACTTGTTTTTTCATTTGTAAAGTTTGCCAGCAAAAAACTGCATTTGTTCTGTTTAGTAAAAGCTGTGTGTGTTGTTTCCCACAGAGGTAAGACTGCCCCAGAAAACCCCTTTGCTCTCAGATGCTGCCACCTGTGGAATAAACAAACAATAGTATTTAACATCTGCATGCCCCAGCACCAATTTAATTTGAAAGTAACCCAAACCTGTAACTGGAATCTGTCTTGCCAATGGTCACTTGAGTGGGTTGTGATGGGAATAGTGCAGTTATTTTAATACTTGAACACTGCTGTTTAATATGCAAACTGACACAACAGCATGGTCACCTACTCATCCCGCTTTGTCCACTTCAAAGGGAATATTTTACAGGAATGTGCTTGACCTCTACTAAAAACTAATGTTGTAGTTCATTTGTTTAAAAAAAGAAACCAGCAAGCAAATGTTCCTCCTCAAAAAAGTTTTATACAATTAAAATATACATGCTTAGCATCTTACATTCAAGATCTCTTAAGTACAAAAGCCTGCTGTACTTTGTTGTGTAACCCTGACACACCAAATACAATATAGTCACTCTTGCTTTAAAAGACTAGAAATTTTTACACAGGCTTTTACAATTTTGTATGGAAAAGCAAGTCACGTGTAGAACGCTTGATATACTGACATATTAAAAAAGCTAATCGAGTGCTTTAGTTGGAAAAATATATACATATATTTGAATTTGTTACTTAAACAGCAAATTTCTGATAATTTTAGAATGTAAAATAGTAAGTGCAAGCAGATTCTTTTTTTTTTTTAAATAGGACTATATAGAACTCCATTTCATACAAAAATAGACATCCATATATTTCATTTCTGTGGCAAACGTAGGGTTATGTGGTTTTGTTTATTTGGGAATGAATCCTGTTTGAATGCACAACTGGAATAGTTACAGCTTTTGGAAACTAAAATACCTTGTCTTTAGCTACCCTGAACTCTTTAAATAGTTACAGAAATACATACTCTGACTATACAAATAAGGAAAAAAATTACTGCATTTTCAATAAAGTAGATTAATTTAGTGATGCTGAAATCAGATGATCAGTTACCAGTGATGTAAGGGACTTCTCTTCCACATCAGGTGCTCACAGCCCTGCAAACATCTGCAGTTCCTCCTGCATTTGTCGGGTGAGGAAGGTGCTTTTCAAGCCTGCAGCAGCTGCAATCCAGTACTGTACTGGGCTGTGTCTGTCTCAAGCAGTCACTAGTAGGCTGGTTGCATAGTGTTGAAATTGAGGACAGCACTGCCATGCCAAGGTCTGGACCACCAGTCCGAGTCTCATCTGCAGTGTTGATGAGCCGCAGTAACGCTAATGTGTGGTTATGCTGTTCTTTTAATGTGACGCAGGCGCTGAAAGGCAGGCCGCTAGCACCTTGGAAAATATGTACTAGGGTGAATTGTTTTCTGAAGGAAGACATGGTTTCAAGACCAAATTACATTGTATTAAATTAATCTATATACATCAAAGTAAAATACAGCTAGAATTAAAATCCTTACTGCTCTAAATGCAGCCAGCCCTTGTAGAAGTCTAACCTGACCCAGGACCGCTTATTCTCTTTTGATACATGCACATATGGCTCCAAGGTGACCTTCAGTGCTAACTCAAATTTCATGGGTTCGAAATGGACCATGGGTCAGAAAAAGCAGTTCCTGAATCTGGAAATGTAGTTGTTAAAACAAATGAAGACAAAGGCCTACCAGTAACATTAGGGGAGGTGAAAGTCAGGCTTACTGTATGGCCCCATTTCACACGCCGAGTTGGTCATTCCAGTTCAAAGTTGTCTTTGTGAACAAAATTAATTGCTTTTTTGCAAGAGATGTGATCTGAGCTTCAGGATCACTTGCAGCCTGCAGTTTCACTCAGACATAAAAGTCCAACTCAACCTCTTTCCAGCCCATTAGTGCATTCATTCTTCAGTGAACTTCCCTCAGTTGGAGACGAAGATGAAGACAACATTCCTAAAGAGCCCTTCCTGTTTTATCTCTTGCAGTTCATATCCTGCAAAACTTCTGTCTCATCTTTTGCATTTATTTTTAATACTTCAGATGAAGAGTAATGGTGACTTTCACAGGAACGGCCTCTGAAGAATCGGCTTCCCTGCAGAAAGGCATTAGATCAACCTCCCATCTTCCAGATTTGTGCACAATTTGGTTGCTCTAGGAGTTGGTGTTCGGTACGAAGGAAAGAGGAGAGGAGCTGCTGCTTAAGGTTCCAGTGGTGTCTGACTTCAGTAGTTTGGGGTTATTTTTTCCCCTTTAGGTGTTAATAACCCACACAAGGTCCATCTGTGTGGTGGGTTTTACAATATTTCAATGTCCCATTTTTGTGAATGTTTGTCTTCTGTCAGCTGATTCATAATGATGTGATTCTTGTCGTAATAATTTCCTCCTTAAAAAATGAAACAAAATCGTGAAGGAAGAATTTTAAAAAGGAAATGATTAGGAAAGCCTACACATCATCTTTAAGAAGTGCCATTAAATAGGAAAATCAGCTGAAATACAGAATTGCCACGAGGTAGGGGGCTGGTGTCTGCCTCTCCACCTCTGTATGTTTGCCTCCTTCAAGCAGTCACCTGTCAGCTTAGGCCCTGAGGAGCTCCATCAGTCAGGGGGCAGACCAGAGCCCTCAAATGTACCTTTGTGCACAGAAGCAGCATCTCTACAGAGGTTTTGCTTTTGGCAGGTCCTGAGCTCCCATTGTGTGTCTGGATTTTTAAGGCATATATTGCTATCATAGAAATACAGATTCACAGATACATCTGAGATTATCAGGTGTAGCATATCCATTTCAAGCACAAACTTTGGAAGTCCTGAAAATAAAATTTCTCTCCTCTGAATACTTAGAGCACAGAAATGCATTTTTTTATCATTATACCATAAATAAAAATCCACCAGCAGAAATAAGTGTTGTAAAGAGCTATGAAGTGGTATCTCACCACCCCAGCCTTCAAGCATTATCTTCTGCAGCAACCTAGGTAGCACAGCTCTCTGATGCTGTAAGTGTTGCCACCAGTACCACCAGTTAATTTAATGGCTTTGTAGTAACTATTTATGAATTAGTGATGGTGGTTAAACTCCACAGTTCTGGAAGCCAGGAATGCTCCATTAGTTCAACATCAGGGGGCTGGGATTTCCTTATCAGTAAATCTGAGCTGCAGAGGTCAGATATGTAACGGCCAGAAGGACATTCACTGAAAAGGCTGATGGCTTCACCTGTGGGATGCGCTGCTACCCTGGTCTGTAAGCCCTGCAGGGGTGTTAGGCAATCCATTCTTAGCTCTTTCCTCTGAGGGGAGAGCACCACAGAGCCCCCAGCCTCACAACCAGCCTCTGCAGTCACTGCCCCACTGCCTCTCCCTAGGGATAAAACCCTCCCGCCAGCAGCAGGTCTTGAACCAGTTGTGTGAGAGGAACAAGCGTTCTCCAGTGAGGCACCTGTACCACGATGGGTCATTAGAAGGACCAGGACTTGAACAATGACAGCTTCAACCACCCTGAAAACATTAGGAGTGAGCACTTTCCTCTTTTTGGGGCTACACTTATTTCATGGTTGCTCTTCATTCATTCTGTCATCTGTAACTTACATTTCTTGCCACCAGCACTACTCAGCTCCTTGATGTAGAATAGTTGATCTGATCAAAATAAACCTCTGGAATCAAAAGAGTAAGGCTTTCCCCTCCCCTATTGTTTCTTGTCCCACTGTCAAGCAACCGGACATAAACCTAACAGGAAAGACAGGATTTAGCATTTAACCTTAAGCACAAAAAGAGCTGGAATACGGCAATTAACTTCAATCAAAAAAATGCTCTTGGAACATGTGAGGATTAGTTGCTTTTCCTTTTTTTTTTTTCCCCAAAATTACCTTTAATATCAAGCACCAGTTCATCACTGAGGTACGAACTGATGGTTCCATCCTCATTGAGTCTCCACTTCTGCCTGTCCTTCCCGTGTTCTGTCCAGAGCGCGACTTTGGCCCCTGGCACATCTCTGCCACCGATGACATCTAGGCAGGCGTTGTTCGCCTAAGGAACAAGAGGAGACGTGAGATCCAGGCCACAGCGCCTCAGTTTTGTGTCTGACTTGCTCCTGTTTCAGGCACGGAGCAGACTGCAGTCATCACGGGTAACCAGCCTGGCAAGCAAGCTGGGAACAGACGATTCAGCAGGTGACCAGCTGTTCGATCAAAGGAGGTGGTCTTTGTTACTTTGGGTGTTTCTTATGCTAAATCATCAGCGTTTTCTATTAACAGCAGACTGTCAAGGGCACATTACCACAACATCACTTACAGCCCTTCTTCGCATCTTTCTTTTCAGAGAAATTCTTAACTCTTTAGAGGTAACAAACTTAAATTTGCGGCTTTAGACAAAATCAGGTTCCTACTTCCAGGAACATCAGTCCCATGAGACAGATGGGAAAAGTAATCCCAACATGCCAAAGCAGACAGACCTAATCTGTCTGTACATAATAGGAGGATGCAGGTTATAAGAGTTTTGGGTTCAGGTGCATGGGAGAGGCCAGAAGTTATCCAGGTGTTAATGCCAGCTGACAGAAGCAGCGGGAAGTGCAGGTGAAAGGACAGTAGGTGATACAACTCACCCCCTTCCAGCATCCAGAAACTCACCTTGGATTTGAAGAGTCCACGACAGTAGTGCCAGATCTGGGTATTCTTGCCGTTGTACGGGGACGCGCACACCGATGTTGCTCGTATATCTGCAAGGCTTCCAGCGACTGTCAGATATTTACCTTGGGCTCGGTTCTTCACCCTGAGGTACACTGCTGGCTGAAATAGCATGAAGGAAGATGGTTGTAACACAGAGATTAAGAAAGTGGATGTGAGAGTGCCTCTCCATCTTACATCAGTTTTCTAAAGTTTCAATTTCTAAAAATTTCCAGTTTCAGATGAGGATGTTAAATAATTGTTGGAAATGAACGTGCATGAAAGGCAGCTCCAAGTGTTTTTCACAAACAGCTATTAGTAGCAATGGCAGAGAGAGTTTTAAAGATGTATTTATGTCTCTAGAACTAATTCCTGTCATATGCAAATCTCTCCAGTTCAGCACATTTTGCTCATTCCGATGCCAGTAAGTGGGCAGTAACTCCACAAGCTTTTTATGCTCAGGACACAAGACTCAGTGAGCCACATATGCAGCAACTTCAGCCCCATTAACTGGAATATATGGCAGAGAAGTTACACCCTTGCTTTGGATTACAATACTGATTTGGCATCCCTCTTTGCTCAGTTTACTCAAAAAAATAGATTTTTTAGGGCTACTACAGGTTTTCACCTTTTCTTCTGTTAATCCCCAATTCTGGCACAAATGAAGAGCAGGTCTGCTCAAACCCCAAGTCAATCCCAGCATCTTCTGGGAGCTTTGAACCTCCTGGTTTTCAGTAGATACAATAAAGCCTCTCTCTCCCCCCAAGTATCCATAAACTAACTTTAATTAGTGAGTACAGTATATAGTTCTTTACAAGGAAGGGATTTTATTATAAAGTCACTGAGCCAAATCATGTCTCATCTTGCACGCATTTCAAATGTTGCGCTTTTTCTTGCACTCCCTTTGTGTAATTTGTAATGGAGACAGAAGGAAGTAATAGAAAGTGGTGCAGGTTCGTAGTATTACTCCAGTCTCAACAAAAATGAACACAAACCCCAAACGCCAAAGTCTCAGCAAAGCAGCTGAAGCAGGCCTTATAGCACTGCTCACTGTTGCAGTGTAAAGAAGGATGCTATCGAATACTAAAGCTCTTCAGATTGCTGGCTGAAAATTCTGTTTTTAAGATCAGCATGAATTGCTTTCATTAATATTTGCAAAAACAGAGCCAGAATGGGATTCTTTGGTAGTTAAAGTAATCCCCAGGGAGCTGTCAACTTCTTAGACTAAGAAGTCTTCGGTGGCATGGGGGGTGGGAATCCTTTATTTTTCTGGAGGAGGAGATAATGCATAACTAATGCTAAAGATTATTATTTTTGTTCACTGCAACATTTCCCCAGTTGTCTCTAGTGTTCAGTAATAAGGCAGGATATGTCACTAAGTGGGGAGAAGTTGTTCTGTGAGAAGCAGAGCTAATGAAAAAACTTTCCCAGCAGAGTTACTGCTCCCATTCCCTGCCTCTCTCCCCTGTCCTTTGCCCATCTCCCCATGACGCTGCCCTCCCCGAGCCGTGTGGCTGGGCATGCAGCAACACGGGGAGTGACTGGTCTGGAGTTTGTGTGTGTACCCTGTTACCTGAGGATTCTTGGAAAGGCAGAGCAGCAGAACCGTACCTGCTTTTCCTTGAATGAGGGACATGTACCTCAGCCTTGCTTCCCTATGGACCTTTCACAAAACTCTTAAGGACTGTGTGGTTTTGAGACCTGAACCTCTGAATGAGACTGAAATTGGTATTCCTTGGCGTGGGGCAGAGGAGGAAAACCCGGTGGGACTGCAATAACTTTACTTCTTTTGGAAATCCAGGCTACAGCACAGTAAAATTTGCTTTTGCTTCCATTTCTGTTAATTATGAAACAAGCCAATGCAGAACTGTTTTTTCTTATTATATGGCAAAAATAGAGCATCCACAGAACACGCTAATGAGCCATTCAGAAAAACAAAATTTGGCTCTGAAAAATGAGGAATTATTTCCCTTTAAGAGCCTAATATAGATCTCAATAACTGCCACTGGAGGAATTTTCTGCTTCAGCAATCTTCCAGTAGGTCCTTCTGGCTGTCATCATTTGGCCTGATTTAAGGAGCACAATGCAACCATTATACTTAGTGGTAAAGCTGATGGTTGTGCACTAATGGTGGTCCAAGAACTGTCCTCATATGCTCTTACAGTACCTGCTTCACAGGACGAAGGGAGCCAATT
This sequence comes from Mesitornis unicolor, assembly GCF_000695765.1. Lineage (NCBI taxonomy): Eukaryota > Metazoa > Chordata > Aves > Mesitornithiformes > Mesitornithidae > Mesitornis > Mesitornis unicolor. Next base: position 43,856 of record NW_010184487.1, on the reverse strand, counting down.
ACTTTCCAGCCGCTGTGTTCATTCCAGTTTGAAATCTCACTGGGCTCCAGCAGAATCTGCTTTCCTAAAAAATTACATCCCTCATATGCAATCCACCTGGATACAGAAAACAGAACACGAAAGACTACACATTAACCACAGCAAAACTAAACCACGGGCTTGTGTTCACGACTGTGCTCTTGAAAGCCTCCAAACCTCTCTGTGGTAGTGCTAATATCAAACCTCTATTACCGTGCTGTGAAATGCCATCCATCTCGGTGGTTTAACTGTCTTCTGTCTACCTTAAGGCCTGTTTTCTGTCTAAATTAAGATCTGTTTTCCATTTGTCTGCATGAAACTTTGTAAACTCGACTTCCCCAGCTCCCCTGATTTTTCCCACAAATACCTCTGCATGAACCCAGACAGGAATAATGCAGGTTTCAGTGGGCATGCATTGGGAAGCCACACACCAGACTGCACTACTTGCAGCTTTGCCTGGTTGTACGTATTAATTATGAGAGGATCGTGTCCAATATTTTCTTTTGTTGCAGTTAAAGCTTTTTATAGCTATTCCACTTGTCTGAACACACGCACAAAATATTTACTCGAAAACTTACATACATTGCTGTAACAGACTTTCCTGTAGCAAATATATCTGAGCCATGGCCATGGCTGAATCCTTCAACACAGAGTTAAAGCACTGGCACATACAAGATCCCTTGTTATCTAGGCATCTGCTCAGTAAATACTGTGGTGTTGCTTACAAAGACAGCCTCCGGATCACAGATGGGTTTTGTTTATATCAATAGGACATTGTTGTGCAGACAGAGAACCCGAAATGCTTGACTTATTAACTCATCTGAACACAAAGCAAACACTGGTTTCCCCACTTACCTGTTTTACAGGTCAGCTGCCAAGAACACGAGGGACGGCTGCACTCTAAGTCAGTGAGAAAACATCCACCAACAGCGCTCACAGAACCTGTAATTTACTTTTCCTCAGTGCACGTAATTTGGAGAAACTGCCAGTCAGCCTTGCTCAGGACGCCACAGAGGCTAAAACGTGCCAACAGTGAACTGCCTTGTAATGAAGCTGTATCACTGTATCTTCAATTTAAGTCCCATACCTCCTGACTAACAGCAGGAGCTGAGCAGCCTGACCACTACCATGTGTTCCTTACACTTCTAACACATTCCCGACTCTTTTCTTGTGATGCCTTCTGTCAAGTCACAGAAAGTTCACTGTTAACGTTGTTCTGAGAGCATCAAACAGTCTCACTGGAAATGGAGTTTTTGGTGCCAAAGCAGACATTTATAGGGAACAGAGAGAGGAAGGACTGTTACAGTAATAACCATCTGAAGCCAGGTCTGAACCACCATCTGAGGTGGTCAGTTGGCTCAGGAAGGACCCTTGTATCTAAGCCTGGCAGCAAGATGCCATGGGTGTATTTACATAAGTCTTTGTCATTTGTCTAAAGCTGACAGTAGGCTCTGGGGCAAGGAGCCAAAAAAAATACATCTAAATCCACCTTCCTGAACTTGTGATCACAGATAAGGCAAACAAACTCTTCAGCACATCCCACAGACTTCCCACGATCACCTGCCACCTTCAACCTTTGGGCTGCCTATCTACAGCGTGGGATGGGGACAGGCAGTGGAGGTCTCTTTGCTAGGGAGCATCACAAGGAGCTCAGAGAAAGCCCAGCCATTCTGCCCTGACCCTTCCCAGAGACAGGGAACCAGCTATAACCTGGCTTGGATACTCAGAAACTAACAGGAAGATCTAGAAGGGGCTGGGCTGTTGTGCTCATCACCCTTGCTTTTCTGCTATGTGGTTCCAAAGCCATCACCACCCCTTTACAGCCATCTGCACGGGCACAGTGATTTAATTTCCAGTTCCACACCGCTGGTGAGAGGGTGGAGAAAGCTCACACAGAGATGCTCCCCAACAGGACACACTTTAGACTGTAACACCTTGAGAGAGGCATGAAGATTTACACACCTCCACCAGAAGTAAGTCAGATGTTCTTCCCAAAAAAGGCCTTTCCTTCTCCAAAGCAGCACAGATCACAGGGCATATGGATATGTTGTTCTGTCTCAAATGGCAGCTGCTAGCCACTCTCAACTGGGGCACCTCAAGACAACAGCAACAGATGATGGCACTCTGTATTCTTTCAGCAAGGGCTCAAGATGGAAGTGGTACAGACATTAGGGACTAGAATTCACTGTGAATTGGCAAAACTCTGTGGGGAAGCTTATATTCACTACGGGCCCACAGCTAAAGTCAGTCACCACTGACTGCTCTTAAAAAAAGGGAGGTTCAAGCCTTAATCAGCCTTTCAAGAAAACACTTGTGTGCAATTCCTGAATGAGAACAGTCCACAGAAAACTGGAACCTTAGCTAGGTTAGGCTTAGCCTTCGTACCACCCTCAAAGAATCAGAGGAGCGCTCAGCAGCGTTATTGCAGACATCTGTAGAAGGGGGTTGTCTTCTAGGTGGTAACACACTAGATGCGTTTGAAAAATTCATAGCAAGACTCACAACAGAGAGATACTTGAGCTGTGAGCAGGCTACAATAATTCCTTGCTCAATTAGTTCAAATTTTGCATGGTTTTGTGTCATCCCATAAGATCTCTCAAGAAAATCAGAGTCTTGTCCATGTGAAAAAGGTGGGGAAAAGGTTAAAAATAAACAGAGGAAGTCTGTGTCACATTGTAAGAACAGCAGTTTCCAGTTGGTCTCAGTTGCAGGATGAGACTCTGGAAGTTGCTGCTTGCTGCTGTGGATGTGGAGGCTGAAAACCTGGCTGAGACAGAATACCTGGGAGTTTCGCCAGAAGGTGGAAGGGGTAGATGGGGAAGAGGTTAGAAGGTCACTTCTGCAGATGGAAAATGGTTTTCACAGAAGGCCCTGGGTGTGTGTTCACACTCATGGAGGGGGGTTAAACTAATCACAGAAGCAAACTACTGTTCCTGCTGTCAGATCCGCCCTGAGCTGCTCAGAAATTGCTGCCTCTTTGGCAACCGATCAGCCCGTCAAGCTTCACTGAACCACTGTGGTGGTTCAAGTTAAATCACTGCAGTTTATAGCTGGTATTTTACAGCCAGTTAATAAAAGCAGTCCGAGTTTACTCTACCTGTCTTTGTAAGTCAGCAATCAAAACTATTTACTTTTGGTTCCTGGCTTGAACAACAGGCTCTATTGTTTGTTACTGTATAGGATAAAAGGACGATTCTTACAGGGTAAAAAAGTGCACCCTTTGCCCAGAGCTTTTGTTCATTTCAGGTCCTGCAACAAAATGTAGGTCCAGCATTCAACCACAGTTTAGGATTTTATGTTGTCTCAAAATAAAAGTTAGTTAGTAAACCTCATCCTATGAAAAAAGCAGTAGTTGGGAGAAAATGCATGCTCAGTGTTAGCTCCTATAAATGCAAAACTGACAAGAATATTTCTTCCATACTTACAATCCACTTCTCACCCATACAGACTGTGTGTAAAAATGAAGGTCCTCATTCAAAACAGAATTGATGGGTTCGCTGAAGTGCAGCTCTCTGCCCTTGCAGCATTCCAGAGCAAACAGACTGATGGAGGGCTCAGCAAAAACCTAGGGGGGAGAGGAAAAAAAATAGCAAAGTTTTACTAGGAATAGCCTAACTTCAGCTGTTAGGCACGATGCACACATTTGCTCACTTCAGTTTCATTTCCACGTGCTTTTGGGTTAGATCGTGCTCCCTCCGCAAATGTAACAGCAAGGATAAAAAACCTACATCCACCAACATAGCACGGAGAACTGAAACGTACTGCATTTATCAGTGGCTTTGGCATCAGAGTGCCCCCACTGACACAGGCCAGACACAGTGATCTGAAAAATCTCTTTTTGATCCAAGTTGTTTCATCCGATTCCTCTTCATAAATCCAGTTTATTTATTTATTGATGGAACAGGTTACGGCGGCAGCTTTCAGGGTGAACTGCAGATTGCATATAAAGTATTGAGGCAAATAGCAAGTCTGCTGTCCATTATTCACCGGACAAATCTTAGGAATCCACAAACGAAAAGGTTAAAAACATCAGAATTTTTGGTTCTCAATGGTTTTAAACAGACATTCCTATTTTATTTCTGACAATCTTGAAATGGCATAATTAGTAATCTCTTCAATCTCAAGTAGAACTGAAACATTTTTCACTTAATGTCCTTTTCTACAGTTGAGAGATTGCTGATGAAAGCAAATAAAAAGATCAGTTTGCATGAAAATGTGGCACAGCTGCAAGATCAGCAGAATAGCACAGAGGGAACAGATTTAAATACAATTTTTCAGCATTTTTAACCTAAAACCATAAGGGAAGTATCGTAACCAAAATCATAAGCACTTGTAATTTATTTCTTGATGCAGCTGGTAAAGGAAGAGGGAACAAGGCCTGGCTGCTTCAGTTAGCAGCGTCTCCAGGGAAGTCACCTTGCTCTTAGGAGATGTTACCCTGAGAAAGCCGGCCCAGGCAAAAGGTAGGATTTCTTTTGCAGGGAAGATATGGCCTCAGGTGGAATGAATGAAACAAAATCTTCAATTAAAGTTGACACAGGCACCGAGTATTTAAGAGAACTTAACTTTCATGTTTGGAGAGGCACATGTATTGTAGTGATTCTCTGGAGTGTGTTCAGAGAACTCTGGAGCATGTTCAGAGAAGAGCCACAAGGATGGTGAGGGGTCTGGAGAACAAGCCTTATGAGGAGCGACTGAGGGAATTGGGGTTGTTTAGCCTGGAGAAGAGAAGGCTGAGGGGAGACCTCATCACCACCTACAACTACCTAAAGGGAGGTTGCAGAGAGGTGGGTGCTGGTCTTTTCTCCCAGGTGATGGAGGATAGAACAAGGGGAAACGGCACCAAGCTGTGCCAAGGGAGGTTCAGGTTAGAGATAAGGAGGAAGTTCTTTACTGGGAGGGTTGTCAGAGGCTGGAACAGGCTGCCCAGGGAGGTGGTGGAGTCACCATCCCTGGATGTATTTAAAGAGCGGGTAGACGAGGTACTTAGGGATATGGTTTAGGGGGTAGACAGGAGCGGTTGGACGTGATCATCTCGGAGGTCTTTTCCAACCGAGCGATTCTGTGAAGTGTCTCTGAAGAGCTCAGTGGTGATTCAGGACTAATGAATTTACTGGCACTGACTCAGTGTGCTTGGTATGTGGCCGGTTGTTCAAATCCTGCCTCAGAGAAATCGCTTTCCTCTGCCAACCAGTGCAGGGACAGTGCAAGTCATGCAATGCTGCATGGACAGGGAGTCTGCTGAGACATTTTAAAGAAGAGCCTGGCATCAGCCACTCAGAGAGATTTTTAAAGCCCACTGAACTCCTAAAAAACGAATGTTACAAAACAGGAAGATTAAAACCCATAACGTTTTTATTTTGCAATGTCAGTTGTTCCCACCTGCCTTCTGCTGGATGAGGTGGGTCAAATTTACAGTGTGTGTCTAAAGGCTCACTTCGAAGTCTAGACCTAGTGCAGGTAGCTACTCTTCTGGTTGCTTTGCTCAGCAAGGCAGTATCATCACACTCGTTTGCAAAAGCCTACTCTCTTTGCACTGGCTTTCTCCTGAGTGAAGACCAGAAGCCATGACCAGAACAGGTCCAACAGGGAAAATTTCCACAAGTGCATTAGTAAGCACAGGAAACACCATTTGGTATTCTTCTTGTTAGCCATTGTTACCAAAGCCTAAAATTTGATCCAGTGCAACCATTTATACACCAAGAATCAGAACAGCGAATTGATGAAGTCAATTACAACGAGTCCAGCTCTCATGTGGTAGAGACTGTTTGAACTCAGTGGGCCTGAGAAAGCCTTGTCCGGTTGCTCAGGGTCCCAGGCTATTGGTATGCAGCACACACACACAGAGAACTGATCACAAGAACTGAGACCACCTTTCCAGTGAGACCTCAGAGGGACTCCACTGATCTCGGCATGGACGCAAAGCACAGAAAAAGAAAACATGCTGCTGTCTCAAGCACTGAAGGTCTCATGTTTCCATAGCCATATATAGAGCAGTGAGCGGATTACTCACTTTATAGATACCATTTTACACCAACAGCTGGCAGCAGTGACTTGGCCTGGCTTTTTTCTCCGATTCTGTTTTCATAGCTCCATGGAAACTTCCAACAGTAAAAAACAAGGTTTTGAGGCTACACTGTTACATTTACTACAGAGGCATCTTGCTCCCACCCTTCCCTGCAGAAGGCTGAGGTGCACCTTCACCCATTTCCAGGCTGAAGAGTCGTCACCATAGGTAAGTGCAAGACTGACAGGATCACTTTCTTCACCAAGGCCCAATCCTGACAGGCCAGGGAGGAACAACGCTCTCCGAGAGCCAGAGGAAGAGCAACTGGGCAGGGAATACAAAAGGGGACAACCTCAGACGGTGGTGCTGCTTTAGGTGGACCCCAGTTCCCAATTGTGAAAGCTGAGCTACACCTACATTTACCCACAACTGGCAAGTCATTGCCATGTCCAGGTCAGGATTACCTTAGCTTACTTTCATAGTTATTTCAAGGAAAATACCTGAAATGCCATCCCTCTGGGGAAAGCTTGCCAACTGCAAGAACGACAAAGCACTAAAGAATTACTTAACCTGTTCTTTGTGATTAGGGAACCAATAGCCTTGCTTAAACCAGCAGCATAAAACTTCAAGAGATTTTGCTTGTCCTGTTTTTTAATGCCAGGGTCCAGGGAGAAACGTGAAGAGGTTTAATTTATTCAAGAGGCCAGTGATTAAGGAAGGCTGTGTTTACACAGCATTTCAAGATACAAGCAGCCTTGTGAGCTGTTAGAGTGATGTTCTTTACTTAACAGGTGTGGTAGCCAATGGCTAATACAGCACGTGGTGCCATGGAAATGGTGTGATTTCAGAGGCTGAAAGGTATGCCATGGAAATCACCACACTAAAAATCTCTTGCACAGTTCAACTCAGCTCAGACTTTCCCCTCAATAACTTCTACGTTTCTTTAATAGAGAGATGCTATGCACCACAAATTACTCACAATTCGGAACAAGATTTTATACAAGTTCAGAAAAAAAAAGTGCAGTGCAAGTCTGAAATGTTTGATATTGAAAAAAAAGTCAGCACAAGATGAACTTCCTTTCAAATGCCTTTTGTTTGCAGTGCAATGCTTAGGTGCCTAACCCACTGAAAGGCAATAGCATACAGACACAAAGAAGCAAACCAAAAAAGGTGCTAGAACTGAAAACCAAGCGCACAAGTGAATTTGCACACATGCTTATAATAAAAACCTGTACAGTTTTAGCTATCGATAATCTACAGATAAGCTTTTGATTATGAATTTCGTGAAAATTATAACTAAAAAAGCCCTTTTGAGAAGGCTTCACAACAAAACATATTTTTCCTCACACCTTTTTTGCAAACTTTGATGGGAAAGCCCAATAAAGCCAAAGAAAGAAATCCATGAGACCAGACTAACACACGTCTGTAGCCCAGTCATGGCAAGAGCTGGTACATTTACCCGCTTTGCATCCCTGCTGACCTGTCACTGTGCAAACGGCATTTGCCAGAGCCGTAACTGGAGGAGGCTCCACAGCCGTATTACAACATCCTTGGAAAAATCTTTACTCCTCAGTCTTGGCTAACTCATCGTTTACAACTGTCCTTACTGAAGCTGTGCTTGCCCAGCTACTCCCTTCAGTGTGGGAAGGATGCCGGGCTGAGGGAGAGGAACGCGGTGCTGAACGACAGCAATACCCACGGTCCTGTTCCTGCTACACAAAATGACTCATTGCCTGGCCTTGGGAAACACCGATTAATTTTTGTATCTGATTCCATTATTTGCCTCACAGGAGTGCTGGGGAAATTAGCCAACACCTCTGTTTAACTTAGAGAATATAATGGATATGGAAATACAGGAACTATCACAATCAATCAGAGCAAGAATAAGGAATGCCTCAAAAGAGAGGAAAAAAAAAAGGCATTGCATAACCTACAACCCTGATTTCATTTCTGTTTTTAGAAACTATGAGACTGGTTTAACTCTAGGGCTGAAGTTAACATTTCAAAAAGAAAACTAGTTGCTCGCTGCAACAATCCTAGATACTATTGTAAGACACACCAAATTTTGCAGAGTGTAACAGAAAAACATTATTGAAAGAAGGCAGCACCAAACTCCCCTTTGTAAGATCATATTGTACAGGTTCCTATCCCAAAAGATTAACCTCTTCAAGCAACAAACACCGGGCCAATGCCCCAGTAAGCAACCATGGCCCTGTAAATGGCCTGGCCCAGCTGGACTTCACTCTTGCCACCAGGCGAGAGGCCCACAGTTCCCTTTTCATGAATTCCCGGCAATGCAAAAGGCAAGTCCTTGCCGATGCAAGCACAGACACCTGCACTGTCACGGCAAACGCAGCAGCCTTTAACCTGTGCTGTGCTTTCACCTGCCTGCAGAGTGGCTGCTAACACCATCACCAGCAAATTCCATCAATGAGCATTTCTTGGAGTGCTTTGGGATTTTTAGATGACAGGAGACGATAAGAAGCAAGTTACATTAGTCCCGGTGTTCCTACCACTCCTACATAGATGCGTACCCTTCTGATGCTGTGTGTAAGCCTGTTCACTTAAAGAAATACGTTCCTGTGAGAAACACTTTCTAGCATATTTTCCCCACTTACAAAATAGTATATGAAAAAGATTCACTGGTCTTTCAGAAACATTTCCCTTTTCAGAAGGGAAGGGGTTGTGTAACACATCACTATTCAATAGGCAGTCTAGATTAATACATGGGTATTGCAACACTATTTTTCTTACCAGAATACTGCAAACAAAGGACAATATTTTCTCATTATCAAGGTACAGATATGCTTTGCTCCTTCTTTGCATCCTCTCAATAACCTACAGCTTTTCCTAAACACTCTCAGAAGGACAAAACACTCCAGTCTGAATTTGAGAAAAACGGAACAGTAGGGAAAAAAATACAGAGAGGGTCTCCTAAAGATTTAGTCTGAGCATTATACGCCTCGGAGAATAAGCCAAGATGGGAAAGAGGTTCCTGGGAATAAGGGAACACCTTCCCTGCTCTTCTTACAATCCCACCTAATTTTTGCCTTGCTGTTTCCCAAACAAACTGTAGAGGAAACTGGTTGCAAAGATGTGCTTAATTCCTCTATGACACCAGTGCATAATAAATGGGGAAATAACTAAAGTGGAACCATGTTAATTTGAATTTCTTGAGAAACAGGGGAGTGTGTGTGCGGAGGGAGTGGGGGTAGCATGCAATTCTTAAATGATCACAACTTCGCTTTTCAGCAAAGAACCCATAAAACACCCCTCCAAGAGGTAAAGGTTAGAACAAACCCAGCCAACCTAAAACACTGCCATCACAGTGAAGAAATCAGACCATCGCTAGTCTAAGCCTGTTTTCCCATCCAAATTAATTTTGTGTTGCTCTGGAAGTTTTGTTTTGTTTGTCTATTTTAATTGGGCCAACTCAGTGATTTAGAATGAGCTTTATGTTATGTAATTTAGCTCTTAAACAAGCAAACTATATTACCGGTAATTTTCTAAATAAAAACTCAAAAGTTTACTTTCCTGAAAAAAAAAACAACAAAAAACTTGTCTTTCATATAATTTTTCATTTGCTATATTTGTTTGCCAATATCTTGTTAGCACCAAAGCTGCATTTTCCAGATAAACTATTACTTCAGATCCTTTCCTTATCTTCAATTAGGTGATCCATTGTAAAAATAATCAGACAAGGCTTCACAGAAGTTCTTAGCTGTTTCACATAGATTAAAGTGTTAACGTTACCTTACTCAGTCACAAAAATCTCATTGTCACCTTACACTGTTGTTCTGTCAGGTCACAAAAGCACATTCATGCCTTGAAGGAGTACTACAAACACAAAAACTTCAGTCCTCAATTTCTCCTTCCAAAATGGAAAGCCCAGAAATCTTGTGACAGCTGGCAACATCCAAAAAGCCCTTAAAATATTACACATTTTAAGAGAAAATGAAAAAAGCTGCACTGAAAGTATTGCTACATGCAATAGCAAACACACTGCTAGATGGTCAGATGCAGAAACTGGTGTGGATGCCCAGCCAAGCTGCACACCCCGCAGGTGTCAGCGGCCTGTGTGTCACAGCTACACAGAGTCCATATTCTTACATGCATCCTGCAGATAAAGGCCCAGAGTTGAGACTTCAATCAGCTGTACAATATCAAGGTAACATATAGGTATCATTACAATCTTGCAAATTAGAAAGGGAAGACCCAGATTCCGTGTCTCCATTTCCTCAAGCAGATTTGTTCTCCTATCCCAAAGGACTGGCTGAAACAATCTACTTGGAAAATACATAGCTGGGCCACATCTACACCAGTCAGTGGACTTGGACTGTTTTCAAAGGGTGGTAATGAGCAAGCAATTGAGTCCTTTGTGTTGCTAAAAGCACATTTTTTTTCCCTCTCTGCTAGTGCCACACATGGGTCTCTACTTCTAGTCAACATCTGGGATGCTGAAACCTCACATGCTGAAGCAATTCGTGGCTCCCCTGCTGTGCGAGAGTCCTCCCACCAGTTACACTTGCAGCAAATGCTTCTCACTTACAGAAGAGCAGGAGACAATGCACATTCAGGGCTTGGTGCTGGGGTTAAACATTCTCCCTCTTACATGTGAGCTACTGAGATACACGTCTTAGGTCTGAAATTGGGCTGGTATTTAACGGTGAACAATGGAAGGGACTCTCAACGTCAAAACTGAATTCAATAAAGCTACACAACAATTCCACTTGGGAATATGCTTGCTGGTCTCTTGAATGAGCTAACAGCAATATTTTGTAATAAAAAGGGCTCTGTTCCAAGAACAGTGCATTGTGGACAATGCACAGAATTAACTACGGCTGTTTTGACCACTGACCAAACTCACTGCTGCATGCTCAGCATCACGTCTGTACTACACAATGCCTCTGAGCGCTGTCCTGTGCGATTAGCATACACAATGTGGTAGGGGCCGATGAGGGCACTTTTATTTGTAAAACAGGTGTGGTCACAACAGCATTTTATGCTGTTTAGGGCCATGATTCTGTGAAATACAAGGATCCCCTACTTGAAAGGGAGGAACTGAACTAAGAGGTGCAAACTGCTTACAAAGTACAGGAAGACGTGTGTAAGCTTCCCACACACAGCCTGCCAGAAACACTTCTCCACAGGGCTTGGCCCTCGGTAATCAAGGGCTGCCAGTAGCTTCCTACTATGCCAAACTGCATAGTTACTTCCCTGTGAGAGTACAGGCTGTGGGATCTGGAGGAGACCTACCATTTCACGTCAAAACTTCAGTCTGATTTAGCAGAGCAGAGTCCAAAAGCCTAATGTGAAAAGGAGATCCTTAATTGGAAAACCAGACTCTCAGCGGTTGGGAAGCTATAGCTCCACTGAAGTCACTGTACCTGTGCAATCTAGTGAAAAGACCAGCTCTCAACCTTGAGTTGTGCATCCTTCCCACCATGCCCATGGCTTTTGGTGTTTGAGCTGGGTTTAGTTGGTTGGTTGTTTTTTAAATCTGTTCACAAATAGAAAAAAAGGACTTTAATACTTGAAGAAAACTAAACTGAGTAATCTTTAGAAGTCTAGTTTTTTAAGAGTTACATTGAAGGGTACACATAGATTGTGTTTGCGTTCTGTGATCAGGGAAGGAGGAAGAGTTTTGTAGAAGTTGGTCAGTACTAGAGAGTAGCAGGTGGAGCACCCACCTGCTTCTCTTTTAGTGACAGCATTATGGCCAGCTTATCTTTGATTCTCTTCCGTACGAGCATACCAAGATGTGGGACAAAGGCACAGACATGACAGCAAGACTCCAGTCTCCCATGTCCTGCGTGCAGGATTACACCAGGATGTACAAAAGGCTGTATCGATCCTGTACTGGACAGTACAATGCATTCCTGTCTAATTTCCTGGCCATAGAGGATTTTGTATCTCACCTTACTGCTACAGTAGGTCACTAAACTGCAAGATGCGTGCTTGGGTAGTACAACCAACGTGACCTGAAAGTCACATGAAGAATATATGCATGTGTAGTAAGTACTTGACCTGTATCTCAGAGGTCACCAGGAGAAAGGATGGCCACATGAGCTTAGGAGTGGACATCTGATGTGTCATACACAGCTCACAGGCCACGTGTGCGGTGTATTATACCACTTTATTGACCTATTATTTGAGATGCCATCAGGAGATGAAAACCTTTTTTGTATTTCTGCAAAACAGCAAATTAAGCAGCATTATGGCAAGTATGGCCTACCTTGTAATTTCGATTTTCACATCTTCTGTGTGTAATTTAAGACTGAACCTTGGCTGTAGGCCTAATAAAAGAAGTCTGGTATGCTTAGACAGTGTGACAAAATCAGTGTCTCACTGCATACTACGCTTGCTGAGCCATGTTATGAAGACCAGTCAGAAAGATGCCAACCAATGCAACTTGTACAAAAGAAAGCAACTTTGAGCCCAGAACACCCAAAAGCATGTGCCTACAAGTGACAATGTGGATGTGTGTGCATGCAGCCAGGCTTGTTCCTAACCAAAAAAATCCTGTAAGCCAAGAAAACAAACTCCATTCTTTTCCCTGAGTGGGAGTTTGTTTAGCACAAGCACTTGATTCAGACATCTGA
>NW_010184487.1:22466-31198 GCF_000695765.1 Mesitornis unicolor | reverse complement strand
GAAAGAGTTCAAAAAAGTTATTTTCTATTTCAATAAAGTCCTTACATATTGAATAGGCTTGAGGGATTTGATTGTAGCAGTCGGGCAGCCACAGGAACTGAGGTCAATGTAGAGGCCTTCTTCCAGCACACAGTGATTGTCAGTGATTTCCCCTTGGTAATACAGGAGCCAACTGCAAGAATAATATAATAAAAAAGATTAGCTTCTCTAGCTGCTTATTAACAGTAAGATTTTTTCAAGATTTAATATTTGCTAAGGAAATAAGTAATAAAGAATCCGTTTGTTCTTGTTAAGCTTAGAAGTACGGTGACTTGTGACAAAGCAGCAAAATCAAATCATGTGGTACAGAAATCTCAGTTCCAGAGTCCAACGAGTGAGTGGAATGCAGACACTTCTACGGTACCAAGTTCTCAAAATCTGGAATAAATTCTTATTGGAGTTAAAAAGAAAAAAGAATCACAGTAACTGTGCAAACTTCCCAGAGGGAAAGCAAAATGCCTACCACCCAAACCAATGACAGAACGACAGCTACTGAGATGCATTGCAAGACAAAGGGTCTAAGATATGATGGAATATGATGGGCACGTGTTATGCACTTCCAGCTGTCTGAAATTTCGTAGCATTTTAAAAAAAAATCTTATTACTTAATATGGTGGCATGTAAAACAACAGACTTACCATCCCCGAAGAACCTTAAAAGAACATGGTATGAATGATGTAAAATCAGAAACTTCTGCTGTGAAATCTATGCATGCTCCTTGGAAATGTGTATTACTGAAAGCTTTGAGCTACAAGAACAAAACAAAACAAAAGCAATGACTGGAAGGAAAACAAACACATTATCATTAACGTAAACAGAGACAGCTGAGGTCTTAGAGAAGTATCCATTCAATTCACAAAGATACAATAAACAGAATGAATTCTCATTTGAAGAATCTTTTACATTTCTACAGCTGCTTCCCAGTGATGCTAAGGCAGGGGTATCAAGCATAAGTTCAACTGCAGCAGCAGAGGGCTCAGACAAAAACAGAAGGCTAGGACTGAAGGATGTTATCTTCCATCTAAAGAACCCCTGAACCACAGCTAACTCTGGCTACAGCTCAGAAAACCACCGTTTTAAACAGGATGGGGAAGTGTTGGTCAAAACATACAGGGCTACTGTTGACAAAGTGCCCTGAAATCTTCTGTGACCACAGTGATTGCAGGTAGCTTCTCATTTAAGAACTAGCAAGAGAATTTCTGGAGGAACTGGGTACAGCCTGGTAGATGCACCACAAACATCTGACGCTCAACTAAGCCGTTTTACATGTCATGGTGAAGGTGAAGCCACATTGAATCATAACCCCACCAGTACGGTACAATCAATTCACCTTGAAAAAGGCAAAAAGGTTGAAAGTTCTACAATAAAAGGAAAAAAAAATAAAAAAAGAAAAAAGTAGTATGATACAGCTTATGACCTAGAGCAAAGTTGCCAGAATTCAGAATTCTGTACCCTTGGACCTCTGCTGCATAACTGAGATGAATTTCACTTTAAAGCCTAAAAGAGAGGCTGGAAAAGAATGAAAAATTTAACTGTATCAAGAGAACAGCTCATATTCTGTAATGGAAGAAAAACATGATGGCTGTTGCAAGAGCTATTTCCCCCTTTATGCCCCAAACTGGCCTAGCTTCCTGCCAAAGAAAAGAAATTAAATGCTTTTGCCAGTACAGAGAAAGAAGGCCAAACACAAGTATCAGCAAATGATTTTATGGAAAAGCTCAGTCTTGTGTTTTTAAAATAAATGAGTATGTTTCCTGTTAGAAAGAACAAGAAAGGCTTAACCTGGCCTTGCATGCTGTAACTGCAAATTGAAGAACACAAATATACTACAATATAATGTATAAAGTGTAATTGATTTTTCTGTAAATATAATTGCACTGCCATGTCACAAAGCATCTATTTAAGCTGTAATTACATAGTATTTTCTACCCACTTATCTCAAAGCCCTGTATAAAGGAAAAAATATATATACACGCTGTCTTTCTTTCATAGGCCAGATGCTATGAAAGGCTTTTAAAAAAAGATCTGGAACTCTCTGCAATTAGTCTCAAACTGCAGCTATCTCCACTTTGTCAGGGTTTGACATACTATACGAGGTTTTGCTTCCTAAAAAGTCAACAGACAGCATGTTAAAATACAAATACAAGTTATCACAGCAATTATCTCTGCTTCCTAAATCATCTGTGCGAGTCAGCTGCTATTGAAAGAGGCTTTGTTCTTGCTGGGCAAAACCAAGATTTATTTTTAATAAATAAAATGAATGGCTTTTTAGAGTTGGTGATTTCAGGCACTCTTACATTATATGTACCTTGTTTATTAGGGAGTCTGGCAGGACGAAAAGGTCAGGCGAGTTACTAAGAGATTTAAGAAAAAAATAGTTGCTTTTTAATTTCTGATGAGCAACTAAAAACAGGAGTGGAAAAAAGAGACTCCTGTAGACAGTGAAAACAGCTCCCTTAGCTCAGACGTGTTCGTTAAAGGTGGGAGAATGTATAACCATTCAAAATAACTGCTATATGGCTTATATAAGAGTCAAACATTAGGATGCTGAAGGATTTGCCAGCTCATATGCACCATGCTTTTAATTTCCAAACTAAGAGACTGCTGCACACATGGAAACTTTTATTTTACTTTGAATGGGAAGTTTTTCATATTTATCCCAAAGACCATCTTTACTTGTCCTAAGTGATTAAACGTTTTCCCATAAAAAAATTATTCAAAGTATTTCCCCTGCTAAAATAACTGCAGCAATACGAATGACATTCTTCCTTCCCTAGCTTTAGGCCAGAATCTCATGAACACTAGGATTGTGATAAGTCAGGAGAGCATTTTTTAAAAACGGCATTAAGACTGCTATTAGGGAACACAAAAGGCAAAACACAACTTAGCACATGTCAGTATTTAAAGGTGAATGTGTACATATACACACAATGATTTTTTCACATATCACTGGAAATAAAAAGACTGTAAAGCACAATTTATTGAAACTTCAAGGTCTGAATTGATCTTAAAGGTTTGCAGAACTGGATTAAATCACTCAAAGAGTATTTTTTTGTTTTAGGAGACCCTGAAAAAACCAGAAGAGTTGAAGATGGAAAGAAAATTATCTTCAACTGTTTGGATCCCACTGGTATCCTCCGAGTCGGTTATTTTATCTGGTATCATTTACCAAGGCCTTACTGTGAATGCACTTGCAAGTTTGGCCACAAACTACCATGTGAATAGGTCTGGCAGGAAATCAGTGTTTAAGAATAAAATAATACACCAATTATGTCTTCAGACAGGAAACATTTCCTGTAGTCCTGGGTTAATCATAAAACTGTAGAACTAGACCACTTGGAGAAAAAGAAAGGTGTGGTCAACCTGCAATGTTGACCTACCACACAATGTATGCATTTCCCATGTGCTTATGACTATTGTACCCATCTGAGCAAGCAAGCAAAATTGTGTCCAGATGATGAAATAGTTAAGGTTTCTCAAACAGAATCATTGAGCTCTACAGTCTCTTTTGTCTGAAAAAATGTCATGTCTTCCAAATTTGCTTAATGAAGAGCATGTCATAGAGAGAGCAATACAACCACTTAGATCATCACCCATGCTAGCAGCACAATCCAGAAAAAAAAAAAAAAAAGAATTCAAGCAACTAATGTAGGAAGGGAGGAGAACCCTCTTGGGACAGAATGTTGTGGAAGACACAGACTATCCTTCCACAAATACTTAGAGGAAGTTTTTGAAGATATCACAAAGGTACATTAATGGAACACAACCGTGTAAGATAACGACCAAAAGTGCGAAACCCTAAACTAACTTGTTCTTGATACTAAAAGTGAATTATAGGGATTGCTTTCCAACTTGTCACCAAGTCAGACATGACTTTCAGGGAAATAGTTAGAATGTATCACAGAAGAGATTTATCACAGACCTGTTATAATCAGGATGTGTTCAGTTAAGGTCATACGTTACTGTGAGGAAAAGGGAAGCACAGAGCTACTAGCTTCCTCTACCAATGCTCTGCTGTATGGAGATGATAATACTGAGATATCATCTGAAGTAACAAAGCAAGACATTCAGCATTACCTGTATTTAATTATCAAATGTAGTTTAGTACTAGAGACTGTTATACAAGGTCAACATACCAGATGTGGAGGTTCATTGTTTCCAAGCGGTTCCTGCAATAACAAATACATATACATGCATATAAATAAAGTTATTTACAATTAATTCCCTAGAATACATGTCAAGTTCCTGAAATTTGTTAATTATGAACTCAAGAGCAGAGAAAAACACATTTCCCATGCTCTTGGCACAATTATCTTCCCCAGCCTCTGCCATCAGCTGCCTGTAAGCTCACAAATACCTGCCTGACTGCTCAGTCCCTTTCTGCACAGAGAACCTGCATCAGTATTAATTAGTTCATATAATGTGGATTAGAGCCATGTAAATGTCTGTATTTATTTTTGAGTCAATTTCTTCAAAAAAGAACAGAATTAAAAGCAACAGAAGTCTAGGACACCTCTTTCAACACAGGCTCTTAAAAAATAAGGTTAAATGTTCTTTTCCTGTTTTCAGTGCAGTAGCATAATTTATTATATACTAATTACTGAGGATTGTCTTTGTTTTGCGTTAGGGTTTTGATAATTCTGGAACTAATATATTTGGGCAAGTTGCACTACCTTGGATTTAATAATGGGTTAAGAATATTTCCTGTCTTGATTCACTATATGCATTACAAATATTTTAGCAGAAAATAGGGGGGGTGGTAATCAGACCTCTATAATACAGCAACAATATGGGGCAGATAAATTCTCAAGTATTTTTGTATCCATTATCAATGGGGCATTATACATTACTATGTTTCAAGGCAAATTCATCTTTCTAGGCTAGGTTATTCTTTCCACGAATGCACCCTGCCAAAGGGAAGTTCTTCTTATGAAGTTTCCCAGACAACCTTCTCAACAGACAGAAAGATCCTAAGAGCCCATTTCAGTCTCCATCCTGAACAAACTCATTATATGCCATCCACACAGGTTTTTAACTTGTTTCCAAGTAAACAGACAAACTGATTAAACAGCACAGCCTACATGATAACATTATTGTACGTTCTGATTTCTATGTTCTCATTTCTTTTAAGTTTTCCCCTTAACAAGTTCTGGTAACTCACCAACTTAATAGGTCGAATTGACTTGATGATTTTACTAGATCCTCCCCAGTCAAAGAAACATTTGTATTTTCCTTTCTCCAATACATACTGGTCTCCACAGAAATACTTCTGCTTATATGCAACCCACCTGGAAAAATGACACAAAAATTAAACTGAAAACATCATAGGATGAGATAAAACAAAAACTTGCAATGGTTGGCAGTTCCCCACCCTGCTTTCCCTGTTGTGATTTAAGAAGAATGGAATTTCCAACAACATGAGACCGAGGGTGCCCCTAGCCCTGCACACATGCTCTTTGGCAGTGGCAGAAGTAGATGGAGGCTAGTTAGAGACATTGCTAACCTGACCACTTTCGGTAGGGCATTCCTCTCTTAGTCACCCAGTACCCAGGACTGTTACATTAGGGATATCAGAAGGCATCTCCTCTCCTAGCCCGTTTTAAGCACCCATTAATCAATCAGTTTGTCATTAATTTGTCTAATGTTTTTATAAACGTCCTGGCGCTATCTGCTACCACATCCTACTTTAGCTGCATTAAGCCTGTCTACCACCTTCAAGATTTTGCAGATCTCATTTGTATCTATCCACAGCCATCTCTTCTCCAAATTGAGTCCCAGCTTTTCATCCTTAAGAGTCACTGATATTCAGTTTATGTGAGGAGTTCAAATTCCCCACTATTGCTACCTGTCCTAAGTTTGAAGCTTTTTCAGTCTCACTTAACAGTTGCTGATGTCTATCACGATCGCCATTAGGGTAGGCATGAAAATGTTAATACCGCACTTTTAAAATTGCTATTAGAAGTGTGGGATCATGTGTGTGGAAATTCCATAATGCTTTTTTCCCATAACTTATTTTACATTTTAGCACTTGATATCATTTTTCATGCACAGTACCACTCCCATGCCTATAACAGCCTATCCTATCAATCCTACAGAGGTGGTAGCTCCTCTGCTTAACCTTCCTGCAGATCTCTGCAGTCTCTGCTATATCAGAGCTGTCATTTCATGCCAAGCATTCCAGTTCTCCCATAGTACTTTTCAGGCCTCTAGCACTTGGAAGTCTTGCCCTTGCTCCATTAGTTAATGCTGCATATCTCCAACAAGAGACATTGCAGGCAGCCTAATTTACCTTCCTTATTTATTGCAATTGTGCTGCTTATTTTCCTTCCGAACTTCACATCTGCTCACTGCAAGTTAGCGAAGTCCACCCTGTAGGCTGTATCAGCTTCAACCAGGTACTCTTCCACACCTGTCAGTTTAATCCCTTGCTTTTAGTTTAGACAGTTCTCTAAAAAATATTTTAATTTTCATTGCCAGCAGCCTGATGTTATTACAAAATAAGGCACAGCCCATCCTTTCTGTACAGGCTTCACCTGTCCCAAAAGGTATCTTAACATACCTAAAATCCCTCTTCTGTATTACTGCCAAAGCTCCCGTATAATGAAACTATAGACTGTGTGACCTCTGGAGGGACAACACAAGCTTTCTCTAGTAACAGGAATGCCTACAGATTCAGAGAAAACTAAGATTTTTTTTTTTTCTTCCATTTACCAAGGAAACTGAAAGGAACATTGTTCTCCCTCAAATGCTGACCACCTGTACCATGTGAAATATATTCTGTCAAAAGATGTACCCAACCTCAACTGTGCACTAAAATACTTAATACTTCCATCCATGTATTTCTGTAGACTTACACTCCACTTCTCACAAGAATTGATTTCGTCTCTGGGCCAAATCCAGCCAGCTCCAAGTCAGGGATTTCTTCATTGACGATGTCTAATGCTTTCCCATCTTCATCATCAGACTGAAAAAGTGTCACTGATGACTCTATGAAATCCTAAGAGGCAGCACAGGAGTTAGAAGACAGGCTGTCACAGCTCAGTGACACTTCACAACATAAAACATTTTGGAAAAGAGTTGTAGCCTGTAATATAGCATTTTATAAAGCAGCGAAGGGGCTTTGGTCCCTTGTGTGGATCTTTACGAGACATTTTGGCATTGAAGTGCCTAGCTGGAAGCCTGACAGTCTGATATGGCCTTCAGTGCTTTCACTAAAGACAGGAAGAACCTGCTGCCCCTCTACAAGGATGACAGAGTGCAAAGATGCCTGTGTGGGAAAGAGAAGGGTCAGTGATTTAGCACTGATCTTCTGACAGCTTCACAAATTACTACTCCAAGCATTACCATGCCTATAGTCTTTTAATTAAAGTCCTCCTTCCCCATCCCTTCCCTGCGACATAGCAACAATCACAGAGAGGAAAAGACTGGTCAAGATCTCCTTTCCAGCAGAAGGGGTTTGTCGTTTTTGGAAACATCCACTGTATGACTAATCACCACAGCTATAAAATAAATCCAGCATGACACTGTCACGTTCTCTCTTATATAGCTGTATTACATTGCTTTACACTTTCAGGTAGCACGGTTGCTTGACAAGATCACTTGCGCTTGCAATTATTTGAATTTGGGTTTCAAATATCCAACTTTTTAATCACTTAGCAATTTAAGCACACAGTTCAGTCACTGCTTGGGAAAACAGAAAACAATCATCCATTCACTTTCTTCCTTTAACTTTCAACAAAAAGCATCAACTCAATTGAATTTCAGTATTTCTGAAACATTCACCAATGTTATATTAAGTTCAAAACAAAAAGTCTTGCAGACAAGAGAAAAGGCTATCAAGCAAGTACAGGAGCCAATGTAGATTCCCAAACATGAGGACATCACCACAGGGATTACTGCACTAAATACTTGCTGCTGTAGCACTTAGAAGCTACCAACCAGAGAGCAGTATGCTGAAGGCTACACTGAGAAAACAAAGACTTTCGACTATCAAAAAACACTTAAAAATTAAGGTCAGGCCAAGCACGTGGCCAGATTCATTTGTTCAGGTGAACCTGACCAAACAGGCTCTTTAGAGGACACCATGCCTTTGTATGGGATTCAATCATAACGAAGAATGAAAACCAATTTTAGAACCAACGTTTGATGTGGCTCAACCTCTCTGCATTGTTTACAGGACACTAAAAAGTGATGGAACAAATTCTGTAGTAAAACTGGTTTTCCTACTACATTAACCATCTCCTTTCATTTATTTAAAAAGTTGCAACTCCTTCAGGTATACACCAGAAATTAAAGTTACAGGTCTGGTAAAATCAACATGAACAACTGCAGCTTCAGACTACTTTGTAGGAAAAAAACCCAAAAAGCTAGCGTAATTTTAGTGCAAATGAAAAACAGCTACCCTTAACAGTCCTAAAGCAGCCTCTTGGTAAGAGATCCTGAAATTCTATTTAGATCAAATCTGCATATTATTTCTTTTGACTAAATTTAAAAAACTGAAATACACTCACAATTGTTTCAAAACATGTTTCAAATTCAGATACCATTTTTTCCTCCCTAAATTTTCATTACAGCTTCTCTTACAATAAGCAACAGGAGGAATACTTAAAAATAGACTTTCAGACTAAGGCAATTCATTTTAGACTTGAAAGCATTGCTCCAAAGGCAATATTCTTCACTCCACCGAAAGAGAC
>NW_010184487.1:0-22435 GCF_000695765.1 Mesitornis unicolor | reverse complement strand
TTCCCTGGTCACCTCAGCCACAGGCAAACCCCAGCTTCACAGGTTCTCTCATCTGACACTGCAGAAAACTGGTGAACGCAACTGTCCCCTAAACCAGCACACAGCACAAACCACTGTCCTCCCTCAGGAGGGAGCCCTGTATTTGAATCCACCGTGTCTGATATAGATGCTGATAACAGAGCTGGCAGTCTGCTGGAAAACACAATTCTACAAGTCCTTTCTGTATCTGCTTTCAAAACACTCTTCGAACCTCCACATTAGAGCTTGACTGTTCACAACAGGAACATTTAAGACAGACAAAAACTGAAAGCTCTCGTACTATGCCTACATGCATGTGTATCTTCACCAGTGGGCGGGGAGGGGTGACTTGCAACAATCCCTCTTTTGTGTGCAAGGTCTAACCTTTCTGATTTGTCAGGAAACAAAATTCATGCCTCAGCTGAACTGCAGTCACTGGTACGCATACAGAAACACGGGCTGGATTTTCCTAGCGCTAATAAGCTCTGGTGGAACCTGTCATGTTGAGCGTGGTGGCACAGAAACATCTGAATAGCTTTGCATAGCACTAAGCCGGCAGTGACACAGGCTAACGAGGCACGTCATACCCAGCCTGGCTCTCAACAGAGCCGTTTACGTGCTTCAGTACCACGCTCCCTGCTTTGGGAGCACGGCGCAAAGACATTTGATTTGACTCTGCCTGGAGCTGACTCAGGTACGCAGGGCTCGTTAGCTTCAGCTGCATGCCACACGAGCCAGGCTAAACTGTTTTCAGGTCTGGGCTGGCCTTAAAGCCAATGCAGTCAAGGTCACCTGGTGTCATCCTGGAGGAAAAAAAAAAAAGAAGTAAAAAAGTCTAGCTGGGTTGGCCCCTAGGTAAGGCCACACCAGTGACTGCGTATAAAGAGCAGGGTCAATGCTCAATCCCACTCCCTACCTAAGCTGACCATGAATAATGTAACGTGGCTACATTTCACAAAATCCTTAGTCTTCTACAGAGACTCTTGAATTCATCTGACTAAAACAGAATTTTGAGGGAAGAGCAATAAAGACCTGACATTCAAGAACACTCCCCTGTGGAGTCTGAGACCATCACAACTTTTACCATGCTTCACCTGACAGAATTTCTGAGATCAGGGAGAAGAGGAGTCGATGTGCAGCGAGGAGCCTTGAGCACACAGAACTAGTTTTGGGATTTTGCACAGGTCTCCTTGAAAACAAGAGTTTGGTACCAAAATGTTATTTAAAATCCTGACCATGTATGAAGTCACAATGGAAGTTAAGGCAAGCCTGAACGTTGACCTATGTATTGCACATCAGGGAGATGCAGTCATTCTGTTGGTCAAGTTGAATGACTAATACCAGTACCATTAGTCACTTCCCTGGCAACCAGCTCATTGCCTTTAGTTATGCTACAATTTGAGGAAAGGTATTATTTACACTTTTATTATCAATATCTGTATATTGATATATATAATTTGAATGATATATGTTGATAATTGAATGCAAATGATACATGTTTTTAAAATATATACTGGAGCATCCTGACTGTTCCAGGCATGAGTCAAATTAAATACACACATATACATGGAAGGTGATTACTGCTAGGCATGTGCACAATTTTAAGCTTGTAATTATGTCCTTTGGCAAGAGGAAGACTTAAAAAGATCAATTTAAGTTACTCAAGTATCCTATGTATAGCTTGAAAAGAAAAACTGAGATTAGTCACTAAGTGAATAGGATCCTGCACATTCAAAATGAGGAGTTAGAATAAAATTCCTCCCTGTTTTTCTCAGAAACCAGAAAATAAATTATTTAGAGGACACTTTTGTTTCAGTTTATTATCCTATTTTTATTTTAAGTTATATGACAGATTCTGATTAAAAATACAGCTTTTCCTAGATGCCTTCCATAAAAATAAAACCTGCAAATTGTGAATTTAAGCATAGTCTTAAAACCTTCCTTTTTCGTTTTTTAATCATGTTAAGACAATGAGTTTGCTCGACATGTTTGTCTTCAAACTTCACAGAATTTCTGTTTCAGTAATATCCCATCTCCTCAGATGAGGAGATGAGTAATCCAAGTACATAAGATTGAGTAATCTCAGAGTGAACAATCTAATTCTCAAAAGGAGCCAGTGTCTTCAGCTGTATTTAGAGTTTACAGAGTTCCTATTATAATAAAAAACCCCTCAAATCCCCAAACAAATGAAAAAACCCAAACCAAAGAAGATCATACAGCAGTTCTAATCCCGTGTTCCCACATCACTGAAAAGGCTGATTTTGCTTCCAATACTGGACTCTGATACAGTTTTCATTATTATTTCAGCTTTGTCCCCATTAAACACATTTTAGTTGCAGAGATTTTTTTTTCACCATGATTATTTTTGCTGCCAAAATTTTCTGGCACAAAAACCACAGAGACAGAGGGTAGTGCTGTTTTAAAGCTTGCAACAGCTGCTGTGTTGAAAAGCTATTTTTATTTTAATAAAGAACAACACTGTACACTTACACACGTTCAACTTTTAAGAAAATTCTGTTCCACAGATTCAAACAGCTTGAAGTGCAGAAGTGAGATACTTGGAAAATCTGGCAGGTAGACAAGGAATTTTGCATGATACATTCTTCCTATGAACTTTACAAAGGCTGTTTAGAACCTGCTTCTGCTTTCCAATGTATACAGTGCAGTCTAAATTTCAGCAAGTAGGAAAAGAACGAGAGCGGACTTGGGCAAAAGACAGAATGGCTAAACCCAAGACAGCTGTACCGTATATGAAGAATAACATTGCTCTTTATGCACAGAACTGTGCATCATTTGTGTGAAATTCATAAAAGTACTTACAGCCTGGAGGAACCGGAAAGACAGGAGGACACTGTCAGTTCCCCCCCATGAGTGTCTGTCTTCATAATCTCCCTCCTCCAGCAAGTACTGACGGCCTTTGTAGCGTTCCTTATCATAGGCAACCCATCTACAGCAACCACATGACAAAAGAAAGAGAATAACTAAAAGCAAAACAACTGCACACATGATTTTCCATAACAAATAAAAGGGGAGGAGATCATCCTAAGCATACTAAGATGCGTATGACAGACTCAGCTAACAAACAAAGCAACACTTGTTTGAAATCACAACAGGCACCCATGAAGTGCTTTTTGTGGACCAAAATCCCACCATGTGATTCCTTCTCCAACAACAAGTCATTTGTGTAATGCTTCTCTATGTACCCCCTCTGTCAGCCATATTCCAAATACCATCACCTGGTCCTACAGAGGCTAGTAAGCATCTAAAACACTGTAAAACACCAATTGTCAACAAGAAAAACCAAGCAGCAGATCTCTCCAGTGTACTAATAAATGGCAAGATTGTACCCTTGCTGGAGCTGGTGACAAAATTAATGGATTTCAGCAAAACAAAGTTTCACCACTGGCATTGCTTCCTGCTCTAATCTACAAACATACGTATGAATAGACAAGTGAACTGAATGTATACAATATACTGCAGATGGATTCTATTTTAGCACTAAGGGAATAAAACTTTTTAAAATATATTAAACAAATAGAAAAGGCTTAACTAAAATAAGGCATTTCTACATCAATTTTGAAAGCTCTAATGGATCTTAATTCCAAAAAGTATTTCCCCCTCTTTCTTTCTTTCTTAGAAGGAAGTTCTAATGAAAGAAATGCTTACAAGTATTAGAACTGTTGTACAAATTCTGTTGGCATAGGAATCTGGCAGGCAGGGACAGCTTTACTTTTAGTACCATTTGGTTTACATTAATTCAGCTGTTTAAGTTACCACAGTATTAAAAATAAAAGCTGCCACAACAGAAGGAAGGATGATTTTTAGTAATTTGAGGCTTTCCAGATAGCTAATATGTAATGTATTTACGAACAGATTGAATATTCACAATTAAGTTTATTTTGAATTTAGTCCTTGTAAGATTCTGACAACAGCCTGAAAGGAGGTATGTTATTGAATCTTCACATTGAAGTGTTAACATTGAAATCCTCTAGGAAAAAACCAAAAGTTTCTCAAACTGTTTTATTGCTAAGCTCTTTGGCAGAAACAGCCATTCTGCATGCTTTCAAACAGCCCTGCTCTGTTGGACCTTGGGAGAGGTTGAAAGAACACCACATGGAGCTGGTAGCTCTCTAGAAAGGGTGGCACTGAGCCTGCCTCGTGAGCAGCCCACCCAAGGACTGTGTTATACAGCCCTTTTTGTGCGTGTGTATGCCAGAGAGAGGAGCAGGGTGACACAGAATCAAATCCAAGGCCTCGACAACAGAAAATAAGGGTGGATTCTTAATTCCAGATAACACACCACAGGTGGCAAAGGAAAACCATTAAGACAATAAAACAGTTTATAGATTTCAGAGGCATTAAAATGAGAAATTGAAGACTGACAACTCCTACCTAAGGTAATTTCAGTAAATTAAGTAGATACTATCAGGAGAATAAAGCAATATAAATTAAAGCTTTGTGTGAATGCTGTCATTAAGGAACAAAGTGACTTAGTTTACTGGGATCCAAATGGTAAGCACTGACTTCACACCTCTCATACACTTGGTTTTATCTTCCTATATTCCCTTAGATAGATAACCCTTATAGAGAGATTGTTTTATCCAAGGCTGATAAATGACAAGAGAACTATATATTCCTTTCTTTAAAAAATATTTTACCAGTGAGAGATTCTAGTCACCCCTTAGTTAGCATTTCTTAGCATTTACTTAAAATAGGAAATCATAACTAAATACAAAAGTGAAATATACTTACACTCCACCAATTACACGTATTGATCCAATTTCCAGAAACTCCTCTTCACTACCAAACAAAGCTGAGACAGAACTGATGTTTTCTGAAAACATTTTGGACCATCCTCCAAAGTTGGTTTTCTCATATATTATTATCTAGAAAACATGATGTTGAACACTGCCTTGAGTGAGTCCTGAATAGTAATTCTGGTGTGTGTACTGCTACAGTATGCGGAAGGCACCATTTCCCACCCCCCCCAACAAGCTGACAATACAAAGAAAATTCAGGGTTGCATTCCTCAGTCCTTCTGATTCTTGAGTGCCCTAGAATCTGAAGATACCCTATTTGGATTTAGATAGCCTTGTCAGGCTGTTTGCAGCCATTTCCACAGGATACTTATTCACACAATTCTATATACATAAATGCACTCTGCAGCTATATGACTGTGATCTGTAATCCTATGCTGGGCCAGTGTGTATTAGCCTGCAGTGAATCCGACCTGGTCACAGACAGACACACTTAGCTTAAAAGTAGGCAAGAGATCTTTCCCTGTACTTTGCTGAAGTTATTTCAGTTAATACACCTTCTGGGTTCCTCATCTGCCAAACCACACAGATCAGCTATTAATACTGTTAATATTTATTGCATTATTTATTAGAAAAACACCTGAGTCTTGCATGTATTTGTATAATTAAAAGTTGCCTAAAGTATTAGCATTTTTGTGGAGAACTAGAAAATGGAGGAAAGAAGAGCAATAACTTTGGATTAGACATCTGCTTCTCAAATCACAGAAAGGTCACTGTCTCCTGTCTCACTCATGATTCTTGTATTGGGATCAGGCATAGGAAGGAAGGAAGGAATCTATTCCTGCCCCTTTCTTTCTTCCTACTCCCCCCCTTTTTTTTTTAAACTTGGTATGTTAAATAGGAAAATCTTTCCTGACCCCTTTCCATTACAGTAACTGAGGTATCAGTCAGGAAAACTGATTTTATGTACTAAAAACTTTACAATTCTTTACAGCAAATTAATATTCTCCTAATATGTAAAAAACAAACTGCTACTACTTCTACATCTCTCAAAACACTAGAAAGAAAATAGACTTGGCAGCATTACTGAATTTTCCTTCAGCAGCAAACACTGAATGCTTAATCAAACATCACATAACCAACAAAAAAAGAAACCAGCCTAAATAAAGGTTTTATATTTACAGTGTGCTCATATTTTATTCTCAGTGTCTTCAGTGCTCACCTTGACATCCATTGGCATTTGTACCTTTAGTCCACCCTAAAAAAAGGTGGGGGAAAAAAAATAGATATTTATATAAATAACTTAAAGCTATGCTTTGACATGTGTTTTACAGTACTATCAGAGCATGATGTCTCTGTAATTATATTCACCCTTTTCAGTGCTGGCCAAATCAAAATCTAGTTTAAATACTTTGATAATTCATAAATCACAGAATATTAGGAGCTGGAAGGGACCTTGAAAGATCATCCAGTCCAACCCCCCTGCCAGTCCCCCAGAGACCAGGGACACTATAAACCTGATCTACAAACAACATCAGCATGGTGAGAAGCCTGTAGGGGTGCAAGCAATTTTAAAATATTCCTTCATTGTTTATTAGCACTCTAAAGCAAATGTTTACTTTGTGTTTTCTAACTAATTTACGCTGACAAATTTTTAAAATGCAACTTTTAAAGCTGCATTGTATACATTTCAAGTTTCTTAAGCACAAATGGTGAAACACTAAGAAACTATAAACACCAGAAGAGACAGAAAATATTGGCTGCTATATTCATGTCTATGGTCAAAAAGCAAATACAACAAATGCATTTACTCTGGAAATGTTAGTGAATGATGTCGGGCAATAAAACACTTCCTATCTGCTGCAGATTCTAGATGTACCATTAAAAAAAGAAAATAAACAACATCTGAAGAGCTTTTTTTGTTAATGAATTGGTGTTGGTTGCAATACAATTGCAAGTCTTTCAGTTCCGTCTTATTTGATCTCCCCTCGACAACAGCAGTTCCCCAGGAAGATGTCCCAGTGAACTAGGTGATCCCTGCGACTACGTGTTCTTCATTGGGAGATGCAGGAGCACAGCAAGCCCGGTAATGAGCAAACATCATGCCATCACAACGCTGCAAGCGCACTGCAGTGCAAGAGGAGTACCCATGTATAAGGATTAACCCTGAAAGGATGTTAGACCCCAAGTTATATCTCGATCAAAACCTGCAGGGGAGGATCAGAAGGAAAAGGCAGGCATGTGGCCACTTAGGGAATTTTAAGTCCTCACCATTTTTAAGGGACGCAGAGATTTCACATCTGCTGAAGGAATTTCAGATGGTGAATTGCATTCTTCCAAAATCTTCATCTCTCCCTTGTAATTCACGTCTGAATAAGCAAGCCATCTATAACAGGAAGGATAAAGGACTTATTAATCTCATCAGATACATTACAAATACAATGATGTCATAAAAATTATTTTTTTTTTGTACTGAGAGCTGGACAATGTGTTTTAAATAGTGCCAGCACATCAAAACCATGCTCTACTCAAATACACTGGCAACATCAATGCTAAGATTATCTCAGATACTTTTTCTCAATCCAAGTTAAACAGGAATGAAAGAGCAAAAAATTACCAATTTGTTCGTCCACTTCAAGAAGCCAGTTTGTTGCACTATGAGTATACAAAACCAATGTCCATACCAAGGATGAGATATTTGCATGAAATTTTACTTAGGATTGACATGTTAGGAATGAAAAGGCTTCTAACATCAGTCTCACTCAGTTTTTTCAGTGGAAATTATTAAAATATGATCATTTACAACACCTCTTTGGAAAGCAGGCTATCTATTGTAATTTTAACATGAAGATTCAAAATGCTGAGACTCCTTCAGCATGTTTTACATCAGACAGCAAGCTGAATGTAGAAGTTGGACACAAGGTTAGTAGACCAAATAAGGAATGCAGGAAGACGCACTGAGCCATATGGAAAATTACTTCCTAAAACTACACACAGACGATAAGCAATCAAGAGTTAGACAAAGCTCTATCAAAACTAATGTGTGTATTTTGAGACTGTAGGATGGAAAGGCAAACTCGAGACCCTTTTAACAGAATAACTAATGTCATTCTGCAATGATTTATGAGAAGAGACGCAGAATTCCTACACTTCAGGGACTGCCAAGTGTTGGCCATTTACCCAGGAAACAGATTATTCTGCTCAATATAGGAAATCCTGGGCTACTGAGGGGTCTGTATCACATTGCATCACCTCTCTCCAGGAAGTCAGGATATGGCTGTAGCCTGAAGAATGCTTGGATGAGGTAATATTCATTTTCCGGTATTCAGCCATGGTGTGATAGTTGTAACAGGGTGGGTGACTAGGGAGACAGTGTGTACTCTCCAATGAACTAAAAGCTAATTATAGCTGAGCTGCTGTGTCTATTTATAAAGCTACTAAAAAATGGAATTATAGACGACTTCTGCCAGCAACTAGAGGAAAAATGCCTTAAAAAATTTGGTTGGAGTCCACGTAGCATAATACTAACATGCAGAGTTGGGAATATCTAGAGTACTTTAGCTGATTTGTAGCAAAAATCCTTGAATGTTCCTGTTCCTATTGCTGACTGACTTTCATCCCATGATGTTAGCCCTTTACCTGCTGGCAAAATGCTATTAAAAAAGGTTCAGTACTCACACTCCCGATTTGACACTTATATAAGGGTTTTTCTCAACGTCCAGTTCTTCTAAATTGGCAACTGCACTCTGTATGCAGATGGGAAGTCCCTCTGTGCTGGCTCCCAGACAGAACTCTACCTCTGGAACACCACAGTCCTGCAGAAACAAATCAAAGGGTAAGGCTTATCCATACTTGCATAGCCTGCCCCGTTGCGGTGGGGAAAGGATTGGTAACATTTCCTTCTTTTTCCCTGTCTTCTCACCCTGCTAACCTAACTCCAGGCTTCGTACATAGAAGGTTTTTAAATGAATGCTGAGATTTTTAGAAAAGCTAAGGGAAGTGAATTTCCAGCTCCCACTAACTTTCAAAAAAACTATACATTTATGTCTGCTGAACTACCTTCAAAAAGCTTTTTAAATACTCTCCAAGTAAAGGATCTGACAGTATTTACTGATACACAAACCATGCATATAATACTGCTGACTTTCTTTTTCTAAAGACAGTGCTTCCGTGACACACATATAGATACATATGATGTATATATAACTAAGCCTTTCTAGGAATGTCTAGTACTTAATTCCTGCTTCCTCCTCTCAGTGATAATTAGGTTCTGTAACACATCTGACTATGGTTTCAAGCCATATGAGTTCAATTTTCTGTCATGTTAAATAAATCTACAGCATTTTAGACAAAGAAAGACAGAGAACAATACTGGAAAATATGTTTTGTTAAGTAGACACTAGCAATTTTTCTGTTAAATGCACTGGCAATACTTTCTTTCCTAGCATTCAAACATGTCATGAACTGATGAGGATATTCTATAGGGCCCTGCTTCAGCAGTGCATTACAGAACAGTCTTCCCTTTATTCCCCTGACCCACAGCCCCATTTGCACTAGGCCAAAGGCCTTGGACAGCACAAAGAGACACCACAAGTCCTAAATCTGCCTGGAGCAGGATGCCCCTTGCAGGTGCGCTAGAGAAGAGGGATGAGAAGCTGCCCCGGAGGATGCCCCCAGAGAAGCACCCAATTACTTGATTTGTTGAGGACCTATGCAGGGTCACATCATTACAGAGATACCACACAGCCTGTGGCTTCTACCAGACCCGAAAGGAAAAACACAAGAGCTTACAGAGAAACCCAGCATTGGGGCAGAAAAGTGCTTGATGCACCTCATCTCATGACAACACCCACGTGCTCTCCCTTTTCACACAGGTCTCGAGCAGAGCTTTCAAACGACAGAGTAACACCCCACCTAGAAATACACCTCTTCTTGGATAACAAAGTTCCTTCAGCAGTTCCTTAACCGTCAGCAATAAATGCGACAATTATCATAGATGGACTCCAGGATATTATTTCACTTTCCTCTGAGACGTGGAGTAACACAGTATACTGTTTTGGCAAGTCTCCCTCATGCACAATGGTGTTTCCTCTGTATTGTACCTTGCAAACAATGCACTGCAATACTGGAATTTTTATTTTCAGATGAGCAAAACCAGAAAGACTAGGAAAAAAGACTTTCTAGTAAAATACTACTTTATGGCAAAGAGCTAAGGAACACCATTCCTCAATTCTAAGTTTATTGCTAGACAAGTTTAAAAAATAAAGTCTCCTCAGTTTTTCACATGTATATGAATCTTATTAAATCACACTTAAGAAATACTTGTCGTTCAGGTTTTTTTCTAATAGTACCTGATCAGGCTAAAATCTGTGAATCAAAAAATAAAACCCGATATGTAAAATCAGAAGTTGCACTTATAAGAATTCCACAAATAATGAAGCTAGACTCTTAATGGTTTCAGATAAATTCTGAAGCGAAGTACCTACAAGACTAGACAAGTGTCAAAATAAAGTATCTTTGCCTGCAGGCTCAGACAGAATATGAGACGGAGTAAGTTGAATTTTAATTCAGTAGGAGGTATTTATTTTTCATTTGAAAATTAGAAAAAGCCAGTCAGTATTCTCTTTTCAACCATGCCTTCCTGACTCTGAAGCTCACAAGCCAGGCTCCACCTCAAGAGATGAAGAATGTAGCAATTCTCTAAAGAGTAAGTAAAGTACAGGCACTCATAATAAAATATGTCCTATCTATCCCCATCTCTCTCTCTCTCCAGTCAGAGTTTGACAAGCATAAAAAACCTCTACTCATTGTGATGTCATTTTTATGTGTACTAAATTAAGTCCACAAAATCCTTTAATAAAATGTCATATAGTAAACTTAGGTTTTCATCAAAAGCAATTAAAGTACCTATTTTTAAAGGTAATATGATGTTTGAGCAAGAAGTACATTATATTTTTAAGCACATTTTTCAAAAATCACAAATACACATTTTGACTTAAATACTGAGTTCAATTTACATATATTAATTTGACTTCATTAATGTTTATAAATATGTAAAGGGCAAGTGTCAGGAAGAAGGAGCCAGGCTCTTCTCAGTGATAAGGGGCAATTATGTGAACATATGGAAAAACTTTTTCACTGTGAGGGTGACAGAGCACTGGACCAGACTGCCCAGAGACGTTGTGGAGTCTCCTTCTCTGGAGACATTCAAAACCCGCCTGGACATGTTCCTGTGTGACCTAGTCTAGGTGATCCTGCTCTGGCAGCGGGGTTGGACTGGATGAGCTTTCAAGGACCCTTCCAACTCCTAATATTCTGTGATTCTGTGATTTACAGACTGCAAAAAATGGTAAAATTTTCTGCTGGGTAAAATCTGCTGTAGGAGATGAATGCTATGTATTTGCAGATGTACACTCAAGTACTATGCCATTACTTTATACAATCCAAGCATATAAACTTTAGCTTAGTAAATATTTGCCCTAGCATGTTCATATTTGCCTGAGCATATTTAACAGGCATCATTACTTTCAGAGGCTTCTTAAACATTCCTAATAAAGCCACCATCTTCAGAAACAAAATGAAAACCACACAAATATGATAGCATTCAGGTTGAGAACTAGATCCTTCAGTCTGAAGCCTTTTCATTTGCAAGGCGTCAAGATTTTCAAGTAAGATACCCACATGCAAAACTATTAACATGTAAAACTATTACACAGCGTTTCAGGCCAGATCCAAATCGGGAAAGTTTCCTCACTATATCCCCCTGGCCCTGCCACCCCCATCTCAAGCAGTCAAAACTCATGTCATATTCATTATCCTACTGAGATGTCAGGCAAAACCAGAATAAAAAGAACGGCAAACAGATTAGGTAGTTGTATTCATTTCCAATGTTAATATATAACCAGCAGATGCTTAGGTAGCTCATGTCCTCCAGGCATCCCAACTCTGTCTTTCTTGACTCTGCAGTACCCTCCTCTTACCTCCACACAATCATCCTAGAGTGCCTCTACTTCCCTTGTGGTCTTTTTGGAGCAGAAATGTTCCCAAAAGCGTGGGGAATACTCATGCTGTCTTGCAGAGAACAGGCACTTCCAAAACAGCAACATGACCCTCAGCAGAAGGGCTTCTTCTGAAGAGGGTTAAGATGACCCTGAAGACGTTAGCATTAACTATTACTCTTTGGTGACATCTCTGACAATTTTCTAGTCCATTCAAGAACTCCACCATAAGTGGTGGACCCAGAGCCTTCAACCCCCTCTTGACTGTTTCCCCTTCTTCTGGATCTAGGGTTACAGCCCTAACTGCACCAGCAGGGTTAAGTCATTTCAGCACTCTTGGGTCTTCTCCTTGGAGCTGGAAGCTGTGGTGACTGAAGTCATCAAAATAGCCTATTTAAATGAGTTATACTTTTAAGTCAACAACAGGACAAAGAGTGAATTAAGTCTGGCTTCTTAAGCTAAATGCTAAAATGATGAGAGAAAAGTCTCTTGAAAACTAGGCTTATTAGTCCTGGTATTCACATGGTTGGTAATTCAGTCTAGACACGCAACTTTCTTTTGATATACAATTTCTCCTTAGGACGTGTCAACTTCTGCAGCCATTCTTATTTAAAATCTTAATTTCCATTGGTCCTCCAGCCTTTTCCATCCACTCACAATTCTTTCTCCCAGTTCTCCTGCTCTGTACCACTCTTGCTACCAACCCATCACCACCAAACCAAACTACAGAACTCAACAGGGCTGGTAGTAAAATAAAATAGTATTAAGGAAATTAATGGTTACTGTCCTGTAAATACCAACTAGCAAAATGAGACAATCTGAAGTTGCTGGGTGCAGCAGACCACAGAACTAACTTGGCTTAACAGATTGTGCTGCAGGATCTGCACTGAACCCGTGTATGCAGGCAGATTTTGCTAGCTTAGGCTCACGTTGACTTGCCTTAGTGGAATTCAGACACGTCATTACTTCAAATGCATCTTCATTTTACTAGTTGCACAATCCCTTCCTCTGGGATCTTTTCTTTTTTCCTTCCTAAGTTCCTTCAAATTAAATACACATGACTACCTCTAATGTGTATCCACAGTACGTCAAGCCAAAGGCTAA
Source organism: Mesitornis unicolor (assembly GCF_000695765.1). Taxonomy (NCBI): domain Eukaryota; kingdom Metazoa; phylum Chordata; class Aves; order Mesitornithiformes; family Mesitornithidae; genus Mesitornis; species Mesitornis unicolor. The sequence continues at coordinate 9,558 of NW_010184487.1, read as the reverse complement.
CCATGAAGCTAACAGAACCTTTGCTTCTTGTGGAGGCTTGAAGCCAAATCAGAGGACGAAGCTACTAGCACAGTGTTTCTTAACAAACTAACATCTGTCAGCAAAAAATAATATTAAATGTACCTCCTACAGTTTCTTTAGTAAACATCTGTTTTTCTCTTCTTGGCAATCCATTTTCTTCTCATATATTTAGCCGATTTTCAAATCTGCTAACTCAAGACATCTGAGCAGCCATTAAACAAGCACCATAAAAAGTCACTTGAAGAATCAGAAACCAAGCCAGACAGCCTGGACCCACAGCCAGTATGACCAAACTAGGAAGGAGAAAAGTCACTGAGCTACCCAGTCTATGAAAAAGAGAATGACAGTAAAACATGTGATCCTGAAGATCCCATACACATGAGCTGCCTGAAAAAGAAACAGCTATTTGTCAAACAAATAAAAAGAAAAAGCCTACATTTTTCACAATAAATAAATAAGTTACCACTTTGACAAGCTACTTTCTAAAAACAGTTCCACAGCAGCTGAAGTACAACCTAAAAAGGGGGGATGCTTTCACAAATCAAGGTTTAGAGGACAAAACCTGGCTTAAGTGAGTTCCGTGCCCACACTAGCTCCACACCACCCAATGAACTAACAGCAAAAGCCCTCCCAACCAAACATGAGAAACAGTACTACTGACTGAACTAGTGCACTGCATAACAAAGCTTTCCATCTGTGTTCCATACAACTGAACCACATACTGGAAGAAGAACAATGTTTGAACCTACTTGGCTGTAATACAAAGATTTTTATCAAGCATGATGAACCTAACCACAGTGCCTTTCCTATGCAAGGCTTTTCTTTGATACTCAAGACACCTCCAGCTTCCCTTGGCTTCAGTCCATAGTTCCACCTTATTGTGGCATTTCTTTAATTACTTAGCTGCCTTCAAAATTACTGATCAATATTCTTATTCCATATTCTTATTCCATATTGGTTGAATGTTTTTAATTTGCTTTGCTCAAATAATGTTAACTTCATTATTCATGCCCTCATCCAGACTTTCTTGAATTTATTTATTGTAAAGTCTTTTGAAGAGAATGAAAAAGTATTTCTAATTGTTATGACATTACGCCCTTGTACTGACAACAAAAACGTTATCAATTTTAAAATGACTTCTATACTGCCAAAGAACAGAGAAACACCACTTTTTCCAAAAAACTTCCACACTGAGATACAAATGATAATGCACTCACAGTAAAAGGCCCTTGTCCTGTGAATAACTGGAATGTTATGCTAAACAACAAGAGCACAAAATCTTCCTAAATCACACGATCTGGTAAATATATTGCTCATTCACTGACTAACAATTGGTGCATTATATTTAGTTTTAGGCATTTGATTCCTATCATTTTCAACAAAATGCCTTTTAAGCTTCTGGCTATACAGAGCCAGATGCTGTAGGGTGTACCACTTGTCCACATGGAACCTCTGCAGATAGCACAAAGCTGTAAAGGGAGAGACAGTAATTTTTGGAGGCTACGCTGTACAAATGGGATTTTAAACGCAACTATTAACTTCTGAAACAGAAGCCATACAGACACAGTAGATGGTTTAAGCTTAAGATAAATGCTTCTTTGTAAAATATTAATTAATTCCATTTAATTTCATTTAACTGGACAGGTAAACATCTAAAAGGAGGGGAGTCATTGTATCAGCTAAAGGTAGTTGCAAAGAAAGATACTCATCTGCTCATTACCTTCAGGAAGAAAGGGAAATTCAGCGCAGCAAAAGCCCTGGAATTTTATCTTCAAGGTGAAAAATGTGATTCACAGCAAATTTGAATAAAATCGGAAACACAGCATACACACATTACCCACAGCCAGAAATACACCACTAATGCCAACGTAAATCAATCATGTATGTGAGTATATTGTTAGCAGAGTCTATACCTTTGTTACATGTTTGATTGAACCAACTGTGATGTTTCTTCGCTGGTGTTTCATGCCCGGGAGATCCCAAAGGTGATCCAGCACAGCCTCTCCTTCTTCTAGTACGTATTTCCGACCCTGGAACTTTGGTCGCTCATAAAAAATCCAACTGTAATAATGATATAATGAACTAAGCTGTTGCTGTTAGGCAAGACCATCTTTATACACCACATTTGTTAGAAAGCTCAGTCATGAGCTCTTCTTATCAAGCCAACTATCACACCTTTCTTATGCTGTCCCTCAATAGTCACATTCACTTTAGATAAATACGGGGCTTGTACTCCTGTTCAAGGAAAATACACAGTTCTCCTTCAGCACACAACCTAACAACTTAAAATATTAACTATAAAAATACAGCTAGAAATTTAAAATAAAAAGTCTTATTTCACCAGAACAAATATATTAATTGACACATTAAAACACATCCTGCTCAGGCAGATGCTATGCAAGACATAAAACATACACATACTAATAATGGCATTCAATATGTCTTAGGATGTGAAAGAAATGTATGCAAAACTAAAAAAGTCTGCCTCTAAACTGCATAGATGTGACATGCACTGTTACCATGGCTGACAGTCGGAAACATTCACAGTACATGCCACCAATTAAATCCCACTGCTACAACTGATGTGGTCCCAGCCCCAGCTTCCCAAAGCAAACCGAGAAACACTTGCAAAAATCTACCTTAAAGGTATTTGTATATTCTTCTGCATCCACATTCCTCTAAATGCTACATCACAAACAGCAGCTGAGATTGTTCATTTTATGGTCCTTTTGCAACAGCTACTGTATAATGAAACTGAACTGTAAAAAAACCATTTTCTTTGGCATACACGTGCCCTTAGTGATAATTATGGCTGTACTGTCTCAGCACGTCAGCCAAGAAGTCTAAGCTTCCTTATGGTTCTATTATAAACTTTCTGTTTGAAGCTAGTTCCCAGGAGAAACAACAATTTTTTTGTACTACAGCACTTGAAGCCTTGTTTCACACTTATTTTCATTGGTATCAGTCTAATTATAAAGAAAGAAAAAGACACTCTTGCAGATCAGACGTGTCATAAACAAAAGAAATGAAAATACAAGAGAGAAACATATGCACTCTTTTGGAAAGACTTTATTTAAATATGACCTGGATTTCTTACCATCCTCTAATTATCCTAAGTAATGCTCCAATGGGAAATATCCAGGACGTGGTATCTAGCACATCAGAATGAACTTCTTGTTTACTTTTGTCACCATAAATATCATAAATAATAATCTGAAACAACATAATATGCATATGAATGAGGGCCCATTTCAACATACAGTGTAGACAGCTATTTTTCGCTTGGAATAAAATCTGTTTCACTTTGTGCCCACTCAACTGATATGCTACACTTTTTTTTTAATGAAATGCTTTACTGAACTAAAACAGTAGTTGTGACAGAAAAACAGTAAAATTAATAGTGGCAGGGGTTTCAATAATACAATCTCATTAGTAGCATGTACAAGGACACACACCACTAAAATACAGAAAACTAGACTAAAAACTTCAGATGCTTTCCATTCAAAAATTTCAGGGGAACAAATTATTCCATGTATCATATTGATCTATGTGACACAAATTTTGCTTACCTTTCCTGGTCTTGGATTGTATTTGAGACTTGATCTGTCAATGAGGTTCTGAAATGAAAAGGACATGAAAAACAACTATTAACAGCTACAACAGTAGCACAAAGCATAGTCAGATTATTCTGGGTCCACTGTTCCTATGAACATACGCAACTGTCACTAGCAGAAACAACTGAGATTTGTTTCACTGTTGTTCTGAGTTGGTGTAAACAGCTTTACAGAATCAAGCAAACAGCAGAAAACAGCAAGTGCTAGAAAGAAAGAACTATTATGGAAGTTCTAACTCCTGGAAATGTATTACCCTTTCCCAGCAAAGAGTAACTGCATGTTTTAACAGTGGCAAAGCCAAAAGAGACCTCTAACACAGACTGAAATATTCCCCAAACCATGGGATGTTGGGAATATTCTTCAGTTCTGTATTTTGTCTATGTGGCATTCTCAGTTTCTAAATATTGGAAGCACTGTTTCCGTACTCATTTGACATAGCTTTAAATAAACTAAAAAATAAATGTTTATCTACATAAGCAGCTACATTACTTACTTGCTAACTGAGCTACAAATTGTAAAAGCCTGTGATGAAACAATCAAACAGCCCAGTAAGCAGATATTTATATTTTTTTCAGACAATACAGCTTTAGTAATCTCAGAAGTGGGAGAAATGAAAGAAAAATTTCCATATAAAAGGCAATTCCATCATCTTCAGGTTGAAATGTCATTAACATGGACAAGTCTGGGTTTTGCAATCATACAGACCTGCTATTGTGCATATTTTCCTATTATATTTTCTGTTCACATTGTCTGTTTTACAATTAAATCGCTTTCATCTGTGTGGTGAACCAAGAATACTATGTTTCTAAAATTATTTTATCAGAAGACTGTTTTTTAAACTATGATCTTAGACTAGGTCTTAAGACTTAGGTCTAATTACTTTTGTTCATGATAAAAGAATTAAACCTTTAAAAAGAGAGAAAGGAGAATAGGGAGAAGGCAATTTTGAATCTGAGCTAATCACGGTGATTATTATTATTATGCGATACAATGTCTTACCGTTGACAATTCTCCCAGTGTTGGCATGGTGTTGTCCTGAGACCAATGAATCTTGTGCTGCAACATATCCTGGAGAATGCTTCCAAACCTGGACTCCTTGTTGGAGGAGCAATTGCCAGCAGACTTCAAATACTGGTAGTACACGCTTGTAGGAGGACACTTGGAAGCAGCATCAGCTTTCTGTGAAACTGGCTTGCAAGGTGTCTGACTGGGAGAAACCACATCTGAAAACAGTTCTGGTTGCTCCTTAGAGTCAAGCTGTTCTTTGGAAAGAAAATGTGATTGTTCAGAAAACAAAGATCTATTTTGGTCATTTGATTGAAGGGTTGTTTTTAAATCCTCTCTCCACTGACTGGAAAGACAGCTGTCTTCTCTCTCAACATCAAACTTATTTTCTTCATATGATGATACTTCCTCCTCCTCGTCCTCCACTCCCTCCTCTTCTTCCTCCTCTTTACTGAACTGAGTAGAAAACTGTAAGCGCTCAGAAACTGACTGGAGAAGGGAAAGCACAGAAGTGTGGTCAGAGTTATCTTTAGATACTCCACTCGGATGGCCTTCTGGCGACACATCTGTGGAAAGTAAGTCTTCTTGGGAGCTGTCGTCTTCATATATTGGAGACAAGGAGAAAGGATATACTCGATAGCGCTTGGCCTCCACACTCAGAAATGACTCTGAGCTATGGCTCTCTGTTGCTTCATTCAACTTGTTATCCTTCCCATAAAGACAGACTGGCTCATGTTTACTCTTCGCTCTTTCACACATTAGATGATCTATATTATCCGAAGGCAGATCAGAAGAAGAAAGCAAACCAGTTTGCCTATCATCAGTTGAGACAGATTTGTTCTCAGTTTGAAGGGCTCCTTCATAGATGATAGTAAAAGAACTGTTTTCCCACTGTTCAATTAGTGGAGAAAAGGCCGAAAGATCCAGTGATTCCTTCACATCATCGCTGCAGTCCAGACCATTTTGCTCAAGCTGATCAGTTCTCTCCAAGTCTTGATCCTTCATTTGTACCTGCTTCAGATTCTCATTATTTTGGGCAAAGACTGTGTTGAAGCAGTTTACCCCTTCACTGTCCTCTCCAGTAACAGACAATTCAGGTACAATGAACTGTGTAGTTAAACCAGTATTAACCTCTGCAATCTCACATGCCTTTTCTGGTAGTTCTTTACTCTCCACTACCTGTGAGCCTTCTAAGGTTGCTTTTACTTGTGCAAGAACTTCTTCTGCATCCTCTCTTCTGCAATGTTCATACAGATAGTTATCTGCATTGTCTTCCTGAGAACCCAGAGGACTGCATTTTTCTTTGGATTCACTCTGCATGCCGATACATTCTTCATCGGGCATAGAAGATGATGAATTAGCATTTACTGTTGGCAGCCATGTACACTCTGGCATATTTGTATTATTGCATGAATCTTTTAACTGCAATGACAAAAGCATCTCTTTAGTCACAGTAGCATCTCTATGTATTAAATGTAAAGATCCATCAGATTTTCTACTGCTTGCTGATACTCCAGCTTTGCCAGACATCTCTGCTGCAGCCAGAAGTCCACAGACCTTTCTATCACGTGTCTCTTTCGCTGGTGTCAGAAGATCTCCTTCTGGCCTTGCTGAACTACCAGTGGGTTGAAATCCATTTGTTTGACATGTAAATGCATTATTTGGTATCTTTTCACCTCTTTGGGGCAAATCTATGCCATTTTCCATACTATCTGGAAGCAAAGGAGGACATGAGCAATCTGCCTTTTCACAGCTTACAGTCACACTCCAGGTTTCCTCCTTCTCTGCTGGTTTCTGTGGTTTGGCAGGTAACTTCAAATCCAGGTTTAAAACATCTGGCGTTTCAGCTTTAGGTTTAGGCTCAACCTTTTCAGAAGGCCTTTTACTGTCACTGCCTTGCCACTGATTGGATGCCAGTTTTTGTTTGGCTGAGGTAATGACTTCATCAATTATTTCTTTTGCTCTCAGTGCTAGTGCACTATGTAGGTCAATTTTATCAGGGATGTAAGATAGTAGCTTTTCATCTTGATTATTTGTATCCACTCTTTCATTTCCTGTAAATGAAGATGAACTTCTACTGCTGCTCTCATTAAAATGCTTCAAGGACTGCACAGCTGACTGGATTTCTTCTGCTTCCAGCTGTACAGTTCCAGCTTTCTGATCATTCAGAATATCTGTATTAATTAAACCATCCTTGCTCCCACAAAGTTGGCAAATGCCAATGGCTTGCTTTGCTATTATTTCTTCTATAGCCAAGTGTAAAACTGACTGAACTGTTTCCTCAGCTTTTCTAAACAAAACAGCAGTATCTTGGAATTTAGCACGTTCCTGTTCCTTCACATCAGTATCTTCCTCAGAACAGAGCTCACTGGACTCTGCAGGTGCAGCAGCTGTTTGGTCATCTGTTGCAGAAGGTGCCTTTGAAATAGCAGAAGCATGGTTACCACGATTCACCTGTCCCACAGCATTTCTAAACACACTGTCAGTACAGGCTGACACAGATGTTGTTTCCAATGATTTCCAAAGACAGATGGGTGACGGGATTGCCTCTGCCAGGACACCATCAGCCTGTTGTGTGGAGGAGGCCTCCTCTGCTCCATCACCAGCTCTGTGACTGGAGGAGTAACTGTTCCCCTGAGTAATGTTTGCTGTTTCGAAGGCAGAAATAGAAAAGTTGGATCCCAAAGTAGGCAAAGAGGGCCTGGGTATGCAAACACCTCCCACATCTACAGCAGCAGCACAGCCATCAAGCATGGCTGGAGTAAGCTCAGGTTTCAGAGAACCAACCGGGCATGAAGTTCTTGGGTCTCCTGAGCGAAGTACTGTGGGGGATAACCTAGGCTTATTGCTGTTTTCCTTCTTGGAAGAAAAATTAATATGTCTATCTTCAGAAACAAGTGAAGATTCAGAAGTCACGTCTACACCAATGTCTTTTTCACAGACGAAAGCAGAATGGTTGGTCAAAGGTCTTTTTCCATATTTCAAGGCCGAATGAGAAGCCTCCAGAATGTTTTCTTGTGACTTAGAAATATAAGAGGAAAGTTCAGAGATGCAATCCCTACACTCAGAAGAAACAAGAGCAACCTCAGTCACACCAGCCTTGTCGATTTTAGAAGCAACATGAGTATGACCATCTGTCCTGTCAATGCTGATTAAAGGGCAAGGTGCAGGCTTTGCTGTGTTATCTTCTGTGAGTGTGACTAATGCCTTGGCAGGAATGTCTTGAACAGTTTCAAGGGAAACAGAACCACAGCTGTGGACAGGAACTGAGCTTTCCAAGAGGCTCCTCTCTACAGGCTCAGAGGATTTGCCCTTCTCATATTCAAGATCAGGACAAGAAAGAGTCTCTCGCTCCTCTTTTAAACTGACTTGTCTTTTCCCTATAGTTTTATTTTTGTTCTTGCAATTAGGATGAAGAGAAGCTGTGCAACAGCCTCCAGTTTCAAAAGACGACTCATAAGTAACAGAAAGAGGTGCTGTCAGCTCATTGACGTTAGATTTCACACACTCACACTCATGTATGCATGATGATATATTGGCAAGGTTTCCCCCTGCGACCTCAGATAAAACCTTCGTCGTTTCCACATCCTCACTTTCTAGACAAGGTAAACCAGTCTGTGGCATGGCAGTACCCTCAGAATTCTCCACAGGGATTAACTGGTGACCATTTTGTATGTGCATTGCTTTCCCTAACTCACTCAGTCCTTCATTACAAGTCCCCCTGCCCATGGCTATATCATTTTTAATAGATGACACTGAAGCAATTAGATTACCTGCAGCTGTGCATTTTCCTCCTCTAGACTCCACGCTAAGCAAGGTGGGTATTTGTTCGTTAAAAGGTAAGGGAGCAGTAGCAACAATGTTCTGTGCATTTTGCTCTTCCTCTACAGCTGCCACAATATTCTGTGTATCACTTATTCTTGGACCACTGTCTTTATTTGCACTACCTGTATGCTGCTCTGCTTGCTGCTGAAATCTAGCAGTACTGGAATGAAGCATATGGACATTCGATGTTAGCTCTGAGTGACCATCCATTTGATGATTACAGCAACATTCTCTCTTTCTCACTTGTAGCTCTTCATTAACCGTCTGATTTTTTGATCTGGATGAATATAAACAATCATCTTGCATTTCTTTTGTGGACTCCTTACTACCTGCTAAACTACTGTGATTACCTTTATCAAAGTTAGAAGTGGTATTTTTGTCTGCCTGAAACAGAGCTTCTGCTTGTCCCAGCACTCCAACTTCTTTTCTAACCAAATCATTTTCAGAACTCATTTTAAGGGAATTAAGGGAATTGGTAAACTGGGAAGTAGAGCCAGTTAGGATCTCACTATGAGATGACAATAATGAGTCTAGTGAACATGTCCTTTTAACTTTTGTTGCAGCTAAAGCAGGTGTATGTTTCAAGTCTATGTCATGAGATAATTCAGTAGATGAAGTTGTGGCCTTTGCAGTTATTTCACATTTCCTGTTACTCAAGCAATGCTGAGCTTTGCCAGACTTTTCTGTTTCCATTTTAAATGCAGAAGAATTTACTATGACACCATCTTCGTGATCTTTACTCTCATTTTGTCCATTTTCTTTTATTAAGTGTCCTGATTTCAGCGGGACAGTTGTTTGGATTTCTCCATTTTCTCTGACTATCAAAGAATTTCTGTTCTCAGTACTTTCTTCTCCTTTTTCAGCGGCTTCTGATTGACTCTTCAGCAGCTGCCTAATCCTTGCAGAACCTCGATAGGTTGCATAAGTGACTGCAGGTGCTTCTGGCTTCCGTTGTATCTGCCTGTAACAAGGATCATCATTATCAGCACAAGACAGATTATCTAAATCACTAGTGTGATAATAAAGTTTATCACAAACTTTAGAGGTTTTTTTCCTATAGAAAAGAAAAAGTATGTGTATAAATATAGTGTGT
>NW_010184486.1:0-11462 GCF_000695765.1 Mesitornis unicolor | reverse complement strand
GTTTATAGGTCCAGCTTCTGTTGCAAAATAGCTAAAGGATGTAAAAGATAAAACTATTCCTTGTTATTCTCTAAGGCACCATACCACAAATACTGGAAGATTTTCTCGCAGATTTCTTGTGAGTAATCCTATGCTAGGAATGGAAGTGGAGCAGATGAATTAACTCTTCCCTACTGCAGATGCTTGTTACTTTTTTAATGGAAATTGATAATATGAAAGTTACATGCATTTTGCCCCTCTGATATATGCCCAATAGAACTTTCTGGAGATTGCAATTCTAGTGAGACAGAAAGCATGACTACTAATATAATAACACTTCACAAGAATACTCTAAATCCCCATAACTCTTGAATTCTGGAAGGAGAACCTTCTTTGCTAGACTGAGGTCTAAAAAGGTCCCTTGGAACTAAGACATCACCTTTATTTAAAAAAAATCAGGCAAAGTACTCATCTGAGAAAAAAGTACAGTACTTTACCTCTGATTACTAGACAAAACAAGTATTACTGAATGGATACCTCCATAAAGTACTTTTTATTCCATTTTTCACAGAATGACCATAAAAATTAAATTTTAATATATAATAAACATGTATCTGTAAATTTCTGTTTCTACTTCAGCGTCTGCTGATTGTACTTCCAATTATTCCTTATTGCCTTGACTCTCCATTAATAAAAGTATACCTTTGGAAAATCTATCTCAGGACTGGTTTATAATGATAAATGTTCTAAGCACTGCTTGCTTTTGTTCATTGTTTGCTGTCAGGCACCTGAGTACTGAAAATAGCAAGTCACCTCTAAAGATGTGCCAAGTGACTGTAGCTAAATTCAGAACCCTGTGTCATTTTCAAGTCTCTGGATACCACTATGTTTCACTTCCATAGACCTATTAAAAAGAAATCAGTCCCAATAATGACACAAAGTTTTATTCAAAATCCTCATAACCAGATGGCATCAGGACTAGTATGTTTATAGTAATCTTTTTTATTAACACATTCTTATGGAAATGACAGAAATCAGTGTAATTTTCTGAGGAAGAACGGTAGTTTGATACATGCAAACTGTCAAACAGTTTGTACTCTTCTGAGATAGTAAGGCATTTATAAAATGGCTGCTTATGTATTTTTAAAAGTCATGCACTCTACACACTTGGGGTACTTACTTATTACAGTATTTTAGAACTAAGCTATCAGTTATGTGTGTTTTACTCTGTAGTAAAATGCTGTGTAAAATCCACATTTGCATAATATTTGAATAACAAAAAAGAGTGAAGATAAAATTGATATTTAGAAGAAGTGCTGATTTTTTAGAAATTAAAATTAGACTATGATACTTCAGGAAACAAAGAAACAAGTTCTTCAATAATTGTATTGTTCCCTTTAGGCTTATGTTATCATTTTAGCTCTGCTTTTTAACAATTTACTCCTTATCTTCAGGAGAGTCAAACATAGCTGGCAGAAATAATTTACATCTTATCTAAGACAGGGAGTGCTTTTTCACAGCAATTGTTTCTCAGACTAACTAGGATTCTATGGTTCTTCCACCTTACCATTTTAAGCAACTACTTATTGCATTTGGAGGTAAACATTCTTATGAGCCACAGAAAATAGTAGGAGTTTATGTCTGTTCTATAGTTCATTTTTGCTATGTAGATTTAAAGTATCACTTGAAAATATATGCTTGTTATAAACAGAAGTTGTTTATATATTACAAAATGGCTTAAAATATAGATTTATCATTATAGAGTTCCTGTATTTGTCTGCTAAACGTGAAAAATATGACAGTACTTTTGAAACCATGAAAATACATTGCCTTTTAAAAAAATAACATCACATTACTATATTTCAAACACTGGCACATTGATTTTGCTACATTTAGCTGACTAAATGCTTCAATTTCTGCTGTACATGTCATTTACTGTATGTTTCATATACAAACCCATTAATAAGAGGATTTTAGGATTACAAAATTAAAGAAAAATTCTAAAGATTGAGGATCTGACTGATCCTGATTCAAGCTGGTGACAACAAACCAAATGTCACAAAACCCCTTAGGTCCTCTCAGGATTGATGCTCTTATGCCACCTCCAAGAACAGAGTAACATCTTACACCTGCAGACAGATATTTGTCTGACTAGAACACAGGGCCTAAAGGGGGACCACAATTTTCCTGTGCTCTTTCTGAGGTACTAGTAGCAAATAACCCCAAGGGAGCTCTCAGGCTGCCTCCTGTAAGTACAGAAATTGCAACTGTATTTGGGCCTGACTACACACACTACAGTTTCTTGAATCATTAAGCTAAAGGCATACTCTTACTCCGAGTGCTTAAGAATTTAAAATGCCTAGCTATAGTTCTGCAATTTGCTCTTCTGTTTTGGTATTTTTGTAGTATTTCTTTGATCAAACACTAGACACCAACAGAAGAGCAACTTTTCTGCCATGTGCAAAAATGGGAGTTACTCATCATTGAAAAGAGCCCCAAGGGTCTAATGGGAAGCATGCAACCTCTTACACCCCTGCATGAGTTCATTTGATACTTCATTACTGACTGATTGAATCTTCTGTACGGTTGATGCCAAAAAAATTATGCTTTGGGATTTCATTTTTCCACTTTCTCACATAAATGTCTTACCTTCAACAAGGTGCACAATTTGCCACACTGACATTTGACTTCAGAAAGCCTGTACTGATCTGTAAATGGATTATTCTGCTTTAATGGGCTTTCATTTCACTTAGAGGACATCATTTCCACTCTTGAATTTAAAACAAAAAAAAACCAAAACCAACCAACCAACCAACCAAATGAACCAAAGAAGAAACACTTCAGTGATCCAAAAAGAAAAGAAGAGTGGAAGTTGATTTTTGGGTTTGTTTGGTTTGGTTTTGGTTTTTTGTTTTGGTTTGTTTTGGTTTCTTTATTTAATTTGCCTAAGTGCAAAGAGGAACACTTCTGTGTTATGAGACGAAAGATTTACACTATATTCAGGATGAGATATTATATATATAACATTCTTTTATTTCTCCAGTGGAACTTGATTTGGGGCACTGGTTTTGTATTTGTTTTATGAAGACCTTTCTTTATGATTAATTGTATCCTGGCATAGTAAAAGTTTGTTCTGTCAATATTTACAGCCTTTGTAAATTGGTGACTGAAATAAATATGTATTTGTTACATGTTGTAATAAATAAACTATGATACACATGGTTGAATTGTAAACCTTAGTTATGAGTCTAAGAAGGCTTCAGATACACTTTGGATTATTTATTTGTTTGGTATGTGTGCAGTGAAACATTATGCCTTGTGTGTCTTTGTGGTGTTTTACTTGATTTTGGAGTTTAAAATAAGGGGTTAGATGCTGCAGTCACTGTTCAGGCAATCTTCCATTAGTATTTTGGGGGAGCTTTGTTCACAGAAGAATTACTAGACTACTGCCATAAAGAAGTGTAGTTCTTTCTGAAAGCCATTCTAATGGACTACCAGGATGACTGAGCTCATATCTATTTGTAGTAACAGCTTAAAACACTGTATATACTTCTCTATTCAAGCAAGGATTTCTTTAGTTTCTCTTCTTCATTCATGCGTATCTGACTTGTAAAATTTCTTTGTGGCTCTTTAAGAAAACAAACTATTCTATGGAGTGAAAAAGCTGAATTGGCCTAGGCCAAACAAGTGACCCTACAGCACATTCTTGGAAAAGGAAGCACTTTAGAGAGGAGTAAAATGGGGAAACCTGTATGCTCTGTACTGAGTTCAGCACACTAAGTGCTAGCATGCGCTCTGCTTCACTTGAAGTCGATGAAGTAGATCATGGCTATATCCTTTCCTTAAACCTCTATAACAAAGGAAAATGGGAGAAAGTTCCTCTTGTAATATCAGGGCTCAGTGGCTCCATCAGACTCACAACATCAATCCTGCTATTCTTCAGAAATAACAGGCTCCTATTAATTCATGACCTATATCAGCAAACCCACCATTTTCTTAGGAAATAGACTGAGTTCAAGTTTTTTATTCCAGGGTTGATCATGAGATCATCACTGTACTCATGAGTAACCTTTCCCCGCCTACGCTGCAACTTGAAACCAACACAAAAGCCGTCCCCAAGGCATATATTATTTTTCAGTCATGATACTCATGATACTCAGGATACTCACGAGTGTCATAGTATCAATCATGATACTCATGATGTGGGAAATAGGGCACTTCTTGGAGTTTAGCTGCATGTTCTCTGCCTTCCTTTCTACCTAAATATGAGGGTAGCAGGGAGGAAGGCAGAGGAGGCCTCGTGGCCCTGGAAAGCACCAATATGCAGCCTCTTGTCCTATAGGCATGCAAGTCTGGGGATATTCTCAGATATACAGCATACTTGGGAGGTCATTGGATGCAGGGTCAGACTGGCAGCCTCAGTTCTCTCCAGAGATGGTGCAGACCGCTGACAGGTTATAAAAGTAGGCACTGCAGCAGAGAAATGGCATTTACAGACTTGAGTCCAAGTTCAAAGAGAACCTTAAATATCATCATGGATTTAGACACTTGTGCATGTCTCAGTAGAGAAACCCAGAGAGGGTACTGTGCAACAGGCAGAAAAACACTTTTCTTTAAATCTTTACTTTAGAAAAGGAAATTCAGTCTTCCTTTTTGAAGCCAAGCTCCTTTTTTCCTTGTGCTTGCTTAGCCCTATCAATCTGAATTATTGGAGGGCTGACACAGTTTGATGTTTTTAACTCAGTGGGTCAGCTAAGAGTAAAGGCAGTAAGAAATACAGATAAGGAAGTGCTGAGTGCCACTGTATGGTTTTTTATGCTAACAAAGAATTACTAAAACTGCAATTTGTCATCTATATCACTATAATTGTATAAAGCATATTTCTAGACTCATCTGTGACAGCAATTTTGGAATGCTGAAGGTAAACATGAAATGGCATACCGATACCAATAGTGGGAGGAAAACAGTGAGGAATATGGCTGTGTTATATATAATTTCATGTGCCAAAGTCTCTCTGTGTATGACTTCAGTTGCTAAGCATTTCTTGTTTATTTTCTGTTTTTGAAAGTGAATAAGTTAACAAACACGTTACTGATTAATTCCTGCCTCTACTTTGCCGTGTGAGAAAAAAATATTAGCCCTGAGGGAGACACTCTCCTTCCCTCCTTTGCCATCTCATGGTTTGAAAAAAAAATAAGCTGTAGGATTTGAAAAACTGTACATCCTCTTGTTGTCACAATGATATGCGCAAGGTAAATAATGATTAGCCATTGTTTTCTGAGCAAAGAGCCCAAAAGAGTCTCCAGGCCCTGTACTGAACAGTGTTGATTTTAGTGTTTAGGGTTTATAAATTTTAATTCTGTGACGGAGAACTCTAATGAAATATTACTTGGATCAAATGGAGTTGAAATAGACCTTTCTGTTAGACCACAGAATATGTTCTTCAGTTTGAAATACCATATTATGCTTCAAATAATCAATGGGGAGATGGTAAGAAGTTATTTCAGCATCAGCTCCATCCATTTATTGTGATTTTTTTCTGTATCTGTCAGTAGCTGTCCCCTCTCTCATAGAGTCAAATAAATAACCAACACCAACTTGAAATTAACCTTACTCAAGCATGTTTACATTACTGATAGTTCTTTTTAGTGGCTAAAATGTCACTAATTCTTAGTTCTCAACCACACTAAAGGGAAATGAGTGATTTTTTTCATTTATGCAGGAATTCTGAGGTCTTTTTACATAAGGTCTGGAGTAACTCTGTTATGAAGACAGTCTGAGACAGTTGGGGTTGTTCAGCCTGGAGAAAAGAAGGCTCTGAGGACATCTTATAGCAGCCTTCCAATAATTAAAGGAGGCCTACAGGAAAGATGGGGAGGGACTTTTCATCAGGGAGCATAGTGAGAGGACAAGGGATAACAGTTTTAGACTGGAAGAGGGTAGATTTAGACTAGATATTAGGAAGAAATTCTTTACTGTGAGGGTGGTGAAACTCTGGAACAGGTTGCCTAGAGAAGTTGTGGATGCCCCCTCCCTGGAAGTGTTCAAGGCCAGGTTGAGTGAGGTTTTGAGCAACCTGGCCTAGTGTGAAGTGTCCTTGTCCATATTAGTGGGGTTAGAATTAAATGATGTTGAGGTCCCTTTCAACCCAAACCGTTCTATGATTTTGTGATTCTATAAATATGCATATGAGTAGTCCATATTCAGGAATTTAAATCAGACACTTGCAAAATCAGTAACATTTATCTGACTCTGATTCCTATGTTCTACAGGAACAGTCTACAAATGCCAGATTCCAATTAATTAGAAACAGTTTATCTTAATTAATATGAGTTACCATCCCAACAAGAAATAAATCATCACAGTACAGAAGGTGAGTTTTGTGAAATGCTAATGGCTGTCTAAAGCCTTTTAGGAAAATAAAGGGCAACCAGGAATTTGGATGTTGAAGAGACAATTTTTAGTATTTCTTTCTTCTAACTATTTCTAGCACTGTGGGAAAAAAAGGAAAACTAGATCATATCCTCATATTATCTTGAACCCTATAAAAATTAGTATAATTTTCATACCATCAGTAATATTTAAATATTTAATGAAAGAAATTATAAGGTCAAAACTTGCTTTCCTTAAGCTATTTTCAGCAGAGTATGAATACTACCTCTAAGTAATCTGCCTAGTAACCCAAAAGTTTCTGTCCTCCCCTCTTTGTCTACTTCAATATCCACAAAGAAAAGAGGGCCCAACTGATAAGACTAAAATAAATTTTCTGCCTTTCAGGCTGTAGATGAGATAAATTTCTCTTTGTTCTGCTCTTCTCTCTCAAATTCTTCTCCCAAAACAGTGTTTGAAGAGACTTATGTAAGATTAAGAAAAAGGAAGAAGTCACATTTAATGACAGCCAAAGCCATCCAGACTGTACCTTCTCATTTGTATGAGCAGAGAGATTAATAAGCTTCAGTTTATTAAAGTCTGTGAATAAAATTCTTAGCTTATTCATCATGTTCCTCTCTTTTTGAGCTCCTGGTTCACAAAAATACTGATCCTGTGTTTCCAGTTCCAGGGATGAAACTTGTTGCCATTAAATAGTATACCTTGCAGGTGAAGGTCATGTACAGGCTTGCACTCCATACCTTTCACTGTAATGAAGGCCTGACATACCTTCTTGTAAAATGCTTGCCATAGAAATCAGCAGAAACATGGAGATAGAAAACCTGACCCTGCTCAAGCAAAACTACCACTAAATTGGTTGACTGTATGGCACCTATGCACATGAAGGAATGGAAATTAAGGGAGACTTCCAGCTATCAAAGCAGAGGAATCTGGTGCCATTTTAGAGTAATATGATACTTCCATGATGCATTATTTGATACAGGACCTTTAGCAAATCCATGGCTTTCTTGAGAAGTACCTGGATATGCTATGGCATCCTGGATCCTGATGTTTAGGTGGGTACTGGGTGCTGTAAATTACATCTAAGTGACAGGTAAAATAATAGCATAGATCTCACAGCTTGAGATTCATTTTGTGACATTGGTACTGCAAGTTCAAGTGAATTGAAATAATGAGTTCCTTCTTATAGTTGTCATACCCTTAATCTCATGGGGCACTAATATCCATGTGACTGTAACTGAGTGTTTGTCATCCACTTTCTGCAAGGTATTCTGAGGAGACTGAAAGAAAGATTCTTCATCTTCACTGAGAAACAACTTTGGGCACTAATGCACAATTGCATCTGCTTACACCCTTATTCTTCATCTTCCTTTTATGATCTCTTCCTCACTTTATTTTTTTTTCAATCTTTACTGTGTTTTCTGTTAGAAATAACTTTCTTGGGTATCTAACACCTTACTTTTGCAGCACCTCTGAGAGACTGGGAGTGAAAAGGTAGCTAAAAACAATTATTTAGGAAGTATGATGTTGGTACACATGTGCTGGGCCTGCTAGTAGTGGCTTTGGTAATGCTTTGATTCTATTTTTCTTCAACATCAGGGCTGAAAAGTAAGCCAGCAGAACAAAAAATAGCTACATTTTATGACGTTCTAGTTCTTTCTTTTGCTTTTCTGTGTGTAATTTTATCATGTTTTTTCTTCAAGGAAATAAGTTTAACCTCAAACAACAGCAAAGAGAATGACTTCAAACACACTTCAAATAACTTTTCCTTTTTTTCCAAGAAAAAGACAATTAATACCTGATTAATACCATCTAAAAGCCTGTAAAGCAAGTTGTTTTCCCTTTGAAAAAATCCTCATCTTAATGGAAAAAACAATAATAGCATCAAATATGTGCTTATTGATTTTTTAGTGTGTATTTTACATATAAAATTTTATATACATATATCTTTTAAAGCAGGTACAACATATTAAATGTCAGTTGCTTGTACTGAATGAAGCACAGTAAGCATATATATTTGCAGAGCTTTAAGATTACCTTGAAATTTATGGTCACAGTCGTATGTAACTCTGATTCCCATTTACTTTACTCAAATAGACATGATGCTTACAATAGCAGTATTTTAATTAGTTACCTGTACTACCCTATCAATTGTTCAACAAAGCTATTATAGCTAACAGTGTTTCTGGGATTGTGAATAGAATGTGCTTGCATTCATATGAAACAATCTTGCATGGCCTCCACTCTACAGTGTATAATCAACCAATCACTGTTCATGCAATAAATCATTTCAACAACTGACATTTGTTATAATTAACACAATTTGTCATCTCCCTTTGAGAAAGCAGCTCTGAAGTCATCACAGTGTCATGGGCTCTAAACTCCCTTGTGAAAGCCAGAAAAAGGATGTGTTTCATTGTTTTGCAGCACTTAAACATTTATAAATAGAATAGAAAATACAGTTTGAAGAGCTTAGGTAAACCTGGGAAACTGAAAATATTATCTTTACAAGAGATAAAATTAATTAATTCTAATTTTCCAGCACTGGATGTAATAACTTCTGTCGAACTAAACAAAAACTAAAAGAAAATATGTATTAATTATAAATCCTTTCATCTTAATATTTTCAAATATTTTGGATACCATCAGTAGGTTTACACTAACAGTTTTTAAGTACTTAATCCAAATAAATTACTTATTGTGCTGTAAAACCAGAAATAGAAGTAAACTTAAAAAAGAAAGAAAATGACTGCATGTACCATAACATCCTAAATATCAGTTATTTATATGGTTTGCAAGTTTTTTCAGTCTCTATGGAAAAGTGAAAAGCAAAAAAGAAGATATGATACTTAAGATGTCCATACAACATATACATCTTATGATACATGATTTATAAAATAGTATGACAGATAAGAAAATGTTGAGAAACAGCAAGAATTAATCCAGATATGAAAACATAAATAACTATTAAAAGAAGCTGTGGAAAACCCTAGGAGAAAGAAGAGTAATCTCAGCTGTATTTGGATAAATCTTGATTTTATTCTTTTGAGAAACAGAAAAAAACAACCAAGGAAACAATTATCTTAGTCACACAATCTCTGGATGGGAAAGCTAGCAGGTAAGTCCCACAAATTCCTTTCCACTTTTTCCTCAAGCCACTGGAGCAAGTAAAGGATAATGTTAGTGCTAAGAATAGTTTATTTCCTTCCTTGGGATCCTGACAGAGAAAAGAAATGGTCATTAAACTGGTCATAAAATAAATCTCTACTCACTTCTAGGCTGTTGTACACACTACTCAAGAGGTCTAAAAGGGGCCTTCAATACAGATAACAATCAGATCAACATGGCTTGAATATGTGGAAAAAATACCAACTTAAGCCAACAGAGAATCTTGTTTAGAGGAATTCTCTACAATGTTGTACTATTTTTATCAGAGAAAAGGTGACAGAAATTTTCCAACTACTGTGATAGTTATACATTTCAGGATTTTTCTTTTAATGTCCTTGCTCCTACAGACGTGTGATTAGGCATAGATCTCAGCCTTCAGAGTGAGATAGAAAGGAATGATTTTGCCACAGGTAGGAAGTACCAAGTCACTGAGAGGAGCTCCTCTGACCAGTGTCCACCTAGGAACTCCTGAGAGTTTCTCAGCCATGAGGCAGGAGAAAGCAAACACTTGTTCCCACATGCTGAGCAGCAAGTGAATACTCTGATGTGTCTCTGCTTAAGACTCAGGGCAAACCCAGGGAGTAGGATTTTCTCTCTATTGCCCCCTACCCTTCCAGGGGAGGATTAAAAAAAAAAAAAAAAAGAACAGGGAAAAAAGATGCTTCACACAAGGTTGGAAGTTAAGAGTGTAACAAGTTTAATGAAAAAAAAACAACAAGGGAAAGGAAAAGGGAATTAATAAGGGATAAAGGATATTTAACTATATACAAAACCCGATCCCAGTAGTCCTGAGTGGAAGTGTCCGAGCAGGGCCTCGTGGCCGCTGTGACTGCTGTGACTGCTGTCACCAGGGACTGCAGTGGTGCCGGGAGCGGATAGTGGTGGATGCTGCCGAGCACGTGGAGGTAGCCCCAGCCCTCCCAAGATGCCACAGGAAACAGCCCAGGAAACCAGGAAAAGCCCGCGAAAACCTCATTTTTTAATAGACTGTGACCAGAAAGGGGAGGGAACAGTACTGATCTCAGATCCCCCAGGGTCCTACAGGCACCACCTGTCCTTCCCTTTCAGGCTGGTAACCCTTAAACCATAACAGTTGCACCTCACACATTAAGTAGGATTTTGAACATGCATTTATAAAAACATAAAACAGAGGAATAACAGTGCAGGCAGAGAGCAGCAGGGCTGGAGGGGAAAAGAGGTGAGAGGTTGTTTGGTTCATCTGCCTGTGGGGAGCAACTGCTCTCCTCTGTTTCCTGACAGACTCCTGCCTCAACTTCTGAAGGTTTCTTAAGACTTTTTTGTAATCAAAAATACTGACTCTGCTGTTCTCCCAGAAAACAAAGTTAAGAGTTTCATTCACATTTCTGTTGAAAAGATTTCCCAAGAGTGTCCTTGACTGTTGGTTTTAGACTATTAATTCTTGTGTGGCTCTTTGCATCACCCAAAGGTGGCCACAGTCATCTAGCAGTCTTCCCCATGTTGATCAAAGCAGTGTACGCCCTAAGGCTTAAGCTTGTATAAACTAATATGATTGTTTTATTCACATGTGAAGGAAATTTTTGATCCATGTCCATCTGAAGATGCACAATAGTCTCCATTTTCCATCCTTCTCTGTAATAATTTTACCTGTTGCTATCTAATCCAGCTGTTTCCCACTTTATCTTCATGCACTTTTTCTCTAGAGTTTGTTTAGTAAAGGTCTTGACAGAATGGCAGGCTAAGAAGAGAAAATAGAAACAAGAAAGAACTAACTGAAGGTATGTCACAGCTGTTGCTCATTTACAGCAGGAGGTGGTTACAAGAGCTTAGACTTTTGCTTGTTTAGCACCTAATATTGGCTGTTCCTTGTCTTTGTCTTCCTTTCTAATTTTTTTAAGACAGTAATTAATGTTTGCAGTAATCACAGAATCACAGAACATTAGGGA
>NW_010184485.1:0-2747 GCF_000695765.1 Mesitornis unicolor | reverse complement strand
GATATGGTTTAGTGGGTAGACAGGAACGGTTGGACATGATGATCTCAGAGGTCTTTTCCAACCAAGCAATTCTGTGATTCTGTGATAAAATCTTGCAAGAAGATACTTTTAAGTAATTAGTCAGGAGGACAGACATCACACACCTACTATAAATGATCTAATAAGGATATTATAAATGAGACTGAAAGCACCACCCACTGGGCTCAGGAACGCTTTTAAACAGCGTTATATCAAGGTGGTTGGGAGGGGAAAATGAAAAATGAAAGTAAGCTCTTTCCATTTATTCAGCAAGGAGGGGAAAGGCAACAGTGGCAAAAAAAAATACACACAAAAAAAAAACAAACAGAAAAGCAAGGAGCTGGATAGGTTGTGAGGGACAAGGCCAGCTTTTCAAGTGCTTTCAAAGCGAAACTTGGCTGTAAGTCAATTGAAACTAAAATAATCAAACAGAAAAGTGGCAGATAAGCTTCAGTGTAGATAAAGATGAGGCAATAAATGTAAGAAAAAAATAATTCAAACCTTCTATACTTAATGCTGAGCTCAGAAGTGGCACTTACATCTCCGGAAAGGTATCTTGTAGTCACTGTTGCTACCCCTCTGAAATCATTGGCTCTGTGGGAGGCAGCAGCAAAAAAAGTCAACTAAAAGCGTAGCATCATCAGGTATTGAGATCAAGGCAGATGGCATTATCTTGTGTAGACATACCTTGACTAGTCACACAGTTCAGATCTCCATGTCTTGGCAGGACCTAGCAGAGTTAAAGAAGTTATCCCTGCATCAAAATGATCAAGGGGGTGAAGGAGCTGCCTTGCAAGAGATTGGATCTCCCATTTCTGACATGAAAACGTTGAAGGGGAAATCTGAGTGAGCTTTACAAAATCATGAAGGTGATAAATAAGCTGGATGTCGAACTGTTATTCACCAAAGTCGGTAATATTATTAGAAGGGGCACTTGTTGAAACAAGTAGGATATGAGTTTAAAAGTTATGAAATAAAATTGTTGTTATGCAATAGGTGCACTGCTGGAATTTGAAACCACAGCATTTTGTGGAGGTAGACTGTGTCACACAGTCAAAAAGGGATTTAGACAAGTGTATGAGCAAGGGTCCATAAATAGGTGCTAAAAGGAAGCTAAAAGTGAAGATGTGCTGTCTAACATTCCTAATTCAGTGACTACAAATACTGGAGGAGCACAAGGACTAAGAGAAGAGACCATGGATAAGCCAGGTTTATGCACAGTATGTCATTCTGCCAGGCAAAATATTGGGTGAGAAGAGCCACTAGTCTGACTCAGTAATGTATATTATTATGTTCTCAGAATTACCATGTATTGGCTTCTTGTACAATGAACCATGTTTTACCTTGTAGCTTCTGGCATCCATACCCAGCTGCCATAGCCATGTGTTTGAGTGATGTGAAATGATGCAGGTGTTCTCAGGTATGAAAAACGGGATTTTTAAATATCTTAAAAAACCCCAGTTTTCATACCCATATTGAAGAGTTCCCAGTTCCTGCTCTGGCTCAGCCTTCCACCAGCTTCCTCAGCATGGGCACTTTCCAGCCAGTATAGCTGATCTCTAGCTAACGGATGCTGCCTGTCAGCTGCTTCCCTCTCCCTGCAGATACGCTAAGCAAAAGATACTTGTGTAGCATGTTTGAGCTGAGCAGAGGAAGACATCAACTTTCTGAGTAATTTCTTGTAGAGTGTACTCTCTTGTATATTCTTTCAGAAGCTGCATCAGAAGCTTAATTTTAGATAGCTGTAAGTGGCAATTTTCTAACTATTGAAAGGAATAAATAGGATTCTGCAGAGGTGCAGGTTCTCCTACATTTCAAGTTACATATTTTGAAAACTCAGACATTTTGGGCAATGTTACTCATAGCTGCTGGTATGAATCTAACAGTTACAGCTATTTGCAGTGCTTCTGGTTCCTGCTCCTGAGCTGATGAAAGCTGAAAACCTTTCAAGGAAACTCCCCAGGGACCGAGAGCCTTCACTTTTAACTGGTGAGTGAACATGTGCTATGGGATCCTCTTCCCTCTCCGAACCCTAAAAAGCTTTTACGTACTTTAGGTAGCCCTTGTAGTAATATTGCATATTTGTTCTCATAAACCAGCTCTGGTGCCAGTTGGATCAACAAAAAGTTGTTTTGATATATCCCTTTAGTCATAAACCATTGACCAGGTCTAGGGCACGGACTGGATCCAGACACCTATTTGAGGGGAGTTTAGAAAGCCAGAGGATACTTTCCAAAGCTCATGACCCAATGGAAGCTCATCCCCAATAGTTTATATTCCTGTTAATAACTGTACCATTTACCCTCGTCACTTGTTCAATAAATACATTTCCACTCTCTCATGAGTGTATATGCACACACACACACACACACACACACACACACACACACAAACCCTCCCCGACCATGTGTCCAGTGACAGTCTTGTTACCAAGACACTGAGTAACAGAGTAATAAGGTTAAGTTACCAATATGCCCTGCCCACTCAGTGCTACTTGGGCACTGCACCACAGGAAACCAGTTCAATTTGGTTTACAGCTTGCCTGTGTCTTTGGGCCAGTCCGAAGCAGCATTTGCAATTCTTTGTTTTGGAGACCACCAGGACTCAACCAGGGAAGTGCGTGGGAATGTGACCCTTTCTGGCTGAGGGTGCAGGCAGGCCGGATCCCGAAGCTTATTTTCCACGTTGACTCCCAGCCCATCCATGCACAGAGCCATATCCAGCGGCTG
>NW_010184484.1:0-1094 GCF_000695765.1 Mesitornis unicolor | reverse complement strand
TAAGGGAGATGCTCCACTCCCTCGATCATCTGGTTCTGGAGATTCCAGCTCTCTCTCTCTTTTTCAGGATGAAGCTGCAGCGGGACTTAAGCTTAAGTTGTGGTCGGGGCCAGCCAGACCAAGCCCAGCCGGGCAAGGCCGGGGCCGTGCCACCCGCACCTGGGGCCGCACTGGTCAGGGCCGGTGCCAGAGAGAAAAAATGCCCTGCACCACCTTTAAATACATGAATTCACAGGGGCGCTGCCTGGCTTGGCCCTGGTCAGAGGTGGGTCTGACAAAGGAAAAGGCGGAGCTTTTCAGGTAGCTTCTTAAAGGGCCATCTCCACAGCCCTTCCCCCGTTACCAAAGACACAACCAAAAACCCTTCACAGAAAACCCAATACACACATTCTGATTACGTCCCCAACTGTCATTTTCCAAGCATGTTATTGAACTGACCTTGCATCTTCAGGCTCAGCACTGTTCACACAAATCGTTCTGCTGTCAAGTCAAAGATAATTTTATCTCTCTATTGCTGTACTGCTTCCCAAGCAGTCAAAAAACCCATCCAGAAGACAAAAAACAAACAAACTCATCAGACTAGCTTTGCTTCAGACAAAATAAGAGACTACTTTTCCCCCGATTTCTGTTTTAGTCATATGCAGATCATACTGTTCTGTCCTAGCTCTTCTGTCTGCAATTATCAAGGCAAGAAATTTATTCTTCTTAGGTGAAAGCTAGGATTGACTGGTGCTATAGTCTGTAGCTGTTTTATCGAGAATCCTAAGACACAAAAATTAAAAATACATTCTCTCCTCTTCCTAAATTTACCTTTTATTTCCTTTAGTTATTTACCTTAAAAAAAGCAACCCACACATACATTTTTTTCAGCTCATCTTTCATCTTTCTCCCCAACATTGTGTATATTCCAAAACATGAGGGCTTTTCCTCCTTCCAGTGCTCTCTTCCACTGAAGGAAATCAATGTCTCCTACCTCTAAAAGTGGCTTCTTAGTTTACAATACAAACTCTGAACACAGAGAGCACAAGCAGCCCATCCAGAAAGTTACTGGGTACGCACAACATGCCACTTGACTGGAGGATGGCAAATGTTGT
>NW_010184483.1:0-9075 GCF_000695765.1 Mesitornis unicolor | reverse complement strand
TGGGTTGGGGGGGCTGAGGGGGGGGGCTTCGGTGAAGGGAGGCAATCGGTGGATTGTTCAGTTAGCTTTCGGACCGGTGATCGGGTGGCTTTTGGGGTGTGTTGTGAGGTTACGCGGTGGAGATGTGCTCCAATCCTTAATGCTACTTATGGTTATCCAAAGAAAAAACTAAATCGCGGTTCATTTTATTTAAATCCCCCCGGCGGTTGTCCCGTTTCCACGTGAAGGGATGTGCGTATGGTGTGGGGCTTCTCTAGAAGAGTCAGCTGTGCATTGCAGGATTTCAGAGATTTTCTTTACCTTTAGTTTGCTGTATTTGTCCCTGATTATCAGCTGCAGAAAGGCCTTTGTTGGTGAGAGCACAGAAGGTTGTTTTTTTATTTTTTTTTTAATTTTTTTAAAGTGAATGAGTGAAAGTGATTTGTCTTTTGTTACTTACCCTCTTTCTTCCCTCTAATAACGCAATAGCGCTCACAAAAAGAGGGCAGGTGATCATTTGAGCTTGAAAAGAAAAATACTTGGTAGTGCTGAAGCACTGAATTTATTCTTTTCATCTTCATTAGATATGTGCATTTTAATGGAAGTGTTACTATTCCAGACATTATGTGTGTCTGCATTGGCTAGGATATTAATAATAAAACCCAGAGAAACCCAAGCAAGTTTACTCATACATCTAATTAAAAAGTAAAAGAAATTCCCCTGTCAAGCAGAAAAAAACCTGACACCTAAACTCAAAAAACTGCTGAAGTGTCTTCGTTGTATGAAATGGAAGGACATCACAGCTTATATTTACCTGGCATTTCCTTATATTTTGATATCCTCGAATAACTACCATATTTTCATTTTTTTAACTCTTCAATAGTTCTTTGTGCTGACATCAGACTAGCATGGCATTACTATTTCAAAATTACAAGTCCTTGATTCTTAAAATATCTTAGAACAATGTAATAAGATGGTGTTATTTTAATAACTTAAAAATTAATACATCTATCAGGAAAGAGTATTTTATTAAATATATGTTAATAAGGAAAGTACCTACTAATGCATAAACAGGGATGTTTAAATCGATTTATGTATACATACTTTTATATCCGTGTATGTATATATAAAGAACAGTATGAATAGCGTTTATGATGTAGACATAGTCTTTAAATTGCTTTAATGCAATTATTAAATTCTGTATTTCAACTTCATTTTTTTAAGCTGATCTTAGTTTTCTAAAAGTTCCTAATGTCTTAAAGAGCTTAAAGTATTTTTAATATTTTCTTAATAAGAACGACAAGTACTTTTCAGACTTTTCATTAACTATTTGCTGCTTTATACCCTTAATCCTAAAGGTATGTGCAAAATAAAGATGACTTTCCTTTTTGTTAGACTTTCATCCTGAAGGAATAAATGTACTTAAAAGGGTGAATAAATTTATTTGCATTTTTCTATTTCATTGTTTAACTGTGGTTTTTGGATTACAGTTTTAAAACATCTGGATAGAAGCTAGGCAAGATATACACACACACACACACACACACACACATATATATATGTGTGTGTGTGTGTATATATATATATAATCTGAGGTCAGGACTAAATTACTCTGTGCTGAGGAAAACCTTTGTACGTCCGTATGATTCTTTTTATAAAAAAGGTCTGGTTATCTACTACTCATTTGAATTTTGAAGGAGTACCCCATTTTGTAACTGGTTATATGGGAGTGGACTGCCGTGATACACAACGTTTTATTTATGTCATATCTAATTGCTGAAGCTACATTTAATTAGTTTGTTGAGAATGTACTTTGAAGATGCAAAGTGATATGTAAGTGCAAGTGTCGTCATGTGGTTTTAATAAGACATCCATCCCTTTAATGTTAACCACAGTTCTACCAAACTGAGATTTGAGGGGTTGAACCTTAATACTTAGAGACCTTGTATCTGAATTGTCCAAGAATGTGTTGAAGGGAGTGCACTGTCAAGCTGTATTTTGTCTTTCTACTACTAAAGTAATAGTGTAGGTGAAATCTGGTCAAAGGGAACTCTTGCTGTTTATGTCAGTGCTGCTGTGATTTTAGAAGAAAAACACTAAGCAGTAGTCAGTTTGAAACCTTACATGCTGTGCTGCATCGTCCTTGTCTTTTTAGCTGAAGAGTGCTTTCTGTGTCTTTTCACTGGCTTCTCTTAAAAAACCAAAAAAATGAAAGGCAGCTTCAGTAACTAGTTATTATTCAAAATAGCATGTATTTTTAAATTTTTTTTTCTGATTTCTTAATTTGTTTTCTAGGTACTGAGTTTTTACTGTGAAGCTTGCAAGAAAGTAATTTTTCACGTTCCTTCTGAACTAGAGGCTGGCACATTAGTTGGCAGAGGTGAGAAACTGCAAGATGCCCGTCTTAACAATACAACATTGCACCTTTGGCGGAGATGCTGTTAACAGTGAAGGAGTTGTTTGATTTTTTTTTAGTTGTTTGTTTGTTTTGTTTGTTTTTTGTTTAATGGAATGAATGGATGACTGGACAGCCAGTTAAACAGCTGGATCAGCCTTTTTTATGAAGGATACGCCCTGTGATTGTTACGGATTTGAACACTGTCTCTGTGCATCCATTTGACTTTTGCATAAACAGCTGTTGTCAGCTTCTGGTATTTATTTTAAAATGAGAATGGCAGAATTTATTGGTTTCAGAATTTGGAGTCTAGGGCTTGGTATTTAAATTAATAGCTTAATATTCCAAAGTGTACCCATAAGCCACAGAGTCATATGAAGAAGTCAGTAAGCCATGTGGATAATGGAAAAGAAAACAAAGACAAAACCCACACAGGCAAAGCACCCAGGAGCTGCCGCTATGTGAAATGCGGCTGTGACTCCTCAGTGGTGTGGAGGCATTCAGGGCACGCAAGGAGAAGAACTGTGAAGGTGCCCTGCATGTATGTTTGGCTGGGAGAGTGCTCCTGGCTGACTGGACAGTCTGTCTCAATTTAGGGCAGTGTGAGGTGACTGAGAGGACTAGATGAGACCAGAAAATACCCCACTCCTTTTCTATTTTTTTAATTTTTTTTAAACCAGTCTTTGAAAGGCAGCTTTTAAAGGTGGGGCATAGGAGCTACTGCAGGGTTCCGTGCTGCCTGAGTCTGAATTTGAGGATTCAGAGGTGCTGTGTGTGACTCCTAGGACCACAGAGGAGTATGCTCCAAGTCTGCAATCCTAATCTGCATTCCTAAAGAAGGAACAAATAAAGTGGATGGGTAGTTCATCACAGTACAAGTGCTGAGAAAATCTAACCTTAAAAATGAAAGTTCATTGGTGTTACTGTTAAATTTTAAAATGAAAGGTTGCTGCAGCTAAGTAGTTGATGTGTTCTAAGAGACTTTAGCATTTCTCTGTGTAAATAAATATACTGTGAAAGAAATAGCATAACATTGAACTTAAACCTTTTTTTTCCCAAACATTTAACAAAACCTTTATAGTTTGAATTACATTACTTAATTATTTATTGAGAAAGCATAATATATTTGACATTGATACAAAGCCCATACCTTGACAGTAAAATGAGTCAGGATTTTCTGAGTTTTTTTAAAGTTGTTTTTTATGTTTCTGGCTTATGCAATGTATACAAGAGGCTGTAAAGAAAACAGGTCCCACAAAGCTATGGCTAACTGAGCATAATGGTGACTCAGATAACTGTCAGAAACAAAATTTCCAGTCTGGTATTTTTGGAAATGCACTGCTGTAATATGCAGCAGCATGAGACAACTTTAAGTGAGCCAGTGATATTCACTTCAATACTAAATTTTCATTGTACAGATTGACAGGGGAGAGGAGTCACTGCTGCAGTACTATAGAAAGTCTAGGAAAAGTTTAATCGAGCGGTTAAAAAAAGACTTAAGAAAAGGAAGGAAGAAATAATGTCATATTTAAAATTATGCTTACCATCTTTTCTTGCATTCTTGAAAGATAAATGAAATTTAGTTTATTGGAAATACCATCTACACATATGGGGTGAAATTCTGAATCTACTCTGCTCTGGGAATTTTGCAGTCAGCTTTCATAGACTAAGGTTCCATCCACTATGATATTATTGAAGGAATATTGAAAAGTTTTGATTTTGAGAACATGACACTAACAACTCTTGTACTCTGCAAGGGTCTTTGTCTAGAGTAGAGTCCCTGGCCTTCATCTTTTTGAGGCTGCCAAATTGTTTTGAGGTTGCCAAAGTTTATTTTAGCCACAAGTGACAGCAAATGCAATAAAAAAATACCTGACAAGTATGCTGAACTTACCTGGTACTTCTAGAAACTGCATGGGATTCTATCATACACATATTAAAAAGTTGCCAATTGTTTGTTCTGGAGTTAGTCTTTATCTCTCACATCTGTCTGTCTCGTAATTTAAAGGCCTTTGTCCTTCTGAGTCTATTAATTCACATAGTACCAGTCAGTGCTTTCCTCCTGAGGGCAAAACTTCCTAAATGTAGTATCTCCATTGGACATTTGCATTAATCCATCATCTTCACTGATTTTTGTGAGGCATGGAGCACAAGACAAATGTAATAGCTACTGATCCAATAATGAGCATGTCTGCAATGTTTTTTTTTTTTGCATTTAAATGTATTAGTTCATCTCCGATGCTTCAATAATTTTACCAGTGTAATAGTGCCTTGAAAGATATCCATGAAGCACCCATGTCCTTTAGGAAACACAGGAGGGACAATTCATGTAGAATTGGTCAAATCTGAGGATGTAAATGGGTTCTAAAATCTATATTTGTGATGCTTAAGTACTGAGTGACCAAATTTTTGAGTACTCTGTGTCAGTAAATATAATTTTTACTTGGAGATCTTTTTTTTTTTGTTTTGCAAGGGATGTTATTGTTTCGCTGTTTAACTTATTGTCTGAATATTTTTTCTTACAGTTGATTTGAAAGAATGCCTTCAGTCTGCAGAGTTTATCAGTTCCAGTGATGGGAACTTCAAAATTCTAGAGGATGGTTCTGTGTATACAACATCTGCTATTTCTTTGTCTGCTGAGAAAAAGACTTTTACCATATTACTTAAAGATATTCAAGAAGATGTACAAAAGAAAATACATGTTACTATGGTGGAAGAAGAAAAAAAGGTGGGCTTCTAATTTCAAGATGCATTACTCATTTGCGATACTGTTTTACAGAGTACAGCTTCATGCTGGGTAACTGTAGTTGAATTTTTAAACTCAAATAATCAACTGATGTAGAGTATACTTTTATTTAGCAGTTGTTGATTACTGTGTTGTGTAAGTCAGCAGACTTCCTTTCTGAAATGGAAGATGCTAGCAAGGATCTTAAAAACCATGTTTGAGGAATTGATGCAGATTTTATTTGTGGGAAGTATTACAATGAAAAAAGTCTTGGAACACTATCACAGATATAATCAGAAATGAAGACCTTGGAAAAACAAATGGTCAATGGGAAAATTGGAGCAGAGAGAAAAAAAGATAGAAACACAGGACAGTAGTTAAGCAAAAATATACACAGATAGGAATATATGGAATATATTATCTGTATTTTATCTCCTAGACCCAGACACAGAAGACTAGGCATGCTAGAGATACAATTCTCAAGCGAACCAAAAGAAGATGGGGCCCTATTCCATCTGTTATGATAGAGAACTCACTGGGACCTTTTCCACTACAAATTCAGCAGGTATACTTTATATAGATCTTAATTTTATGACACAGGCTAGTTTTCTATGTAACTTCTATCATAAAAGAAGAACAAAAGTGGACTCTCTTGTATTTCCTATTCCTGCTATTATTCCTATGTCTTGTTCTGTCCTGGTCATTGTGTATTTTGTGATCTTGTAGCTGGAGTAACTTCTGATCATAGTTGTTGGGGTGAACTGGAAGTGTGCGAAAGTTGTAAAAAGGAGAGTCGTACTGTCAGAAGAGAGCTCTTTGGCCTGGAAATCAGTGAAGTGTGTAATTAAAAACAGCAACAAACAACTCACCACAAAACATTGCCTAGAAAAAGGTTTGGTAGATGCAGAGTGGGGGAGGTCTTACCTGTATGCCTACATCCTTTCTGGAGCTGGAGGTGTATACCTGTAGCATTGAAGACTGAGTGTGGCCTATATTATTAGGAAAAGTACTTACTGTAAGAAAACAAGTGGGCATGAAAGAGAAATGCAAAAACTAAAGTTATCATGGATCCACCTAGCCTTCACTAGATTACAGAGGAGCTGGTAGCAGATGTGTAGAGACAAGTGTAATAACAGAGTCTGTGCAGAGCAATCATTCTACTAATCTGACCTTCCTAACTCCTGGCGTTCACTAGGTAAGGAAAGTATTTGGGAAGGAGAGTGTTTAAAAAATAGATAACTGTTTATGTTTCCTCCTTGGTGCTTGTAATGAGATGAAGAGAGGCAATCTGAATTGGCATCTCTCTGAATTATACTCTGGATGGTCTTTCTCTCTCTGCTTTGCTTTTTCTTCTATAGTTGCAAACTACAGTCTCAGTGAGTGCACTAAACCCACAATCTCTTGAATAGGGGCGGAAATAATAAGGTGTCTGTATTGGAGTGTGTCTTGTATATGCAGCATTCTAGAGAAATTAGATTTAAAATTTTTTTTTTTATGCATGCTGTCATTTCTTTAATTGTTTGATATTTCTGAGTTTCAGTTGCCTACCCCTTCTCACGTACACACATTATAAAGGAAGGCAATTACATGGCAAACTGTTCTCCTATCCTGTGAAGTTTAGAGTGCTAAAGAAGTAGAAGTAAAACAAATTGTGTTGGATTTTTGTTTGTTTGTTTGTTTGAAGAGTTCCTGCTTATGCTAAATATGATCATGAAAAGGGGGGAAATGTATTAGAATGATGATGCTTTTTTAATTTGGGCTTAAAAACGTGTTCTTTGTAGGTCCAGTCAGACACAGCTCAGAACTACACCATTTATTATTCTGCAAGTGGACCAGGAATCGATCAAGATCCAAAGGGTTTGTTTTACATAGAAAGAGAAACTGGAAATATCTTTGCTACTCGTGCTGTAGACCGTGAACAATATTCAAGCTTTCAGGTGCGGGCCTAAATTGTGTAAATATAATTAAATCTTTTCTTTTTCTGTCATGCATATGTTTGAAAGCTGGGTCAGAGGGGAAACTGGCTGTGTGTTTTTGAGCTTCTCTTTCTCAAGCAGTTCATTTTTGGTATTTTGTTAACTAGGTACACTGCTCTCTCTGCTGGCTAAAAAGTGTAAGAAGGCAGTCAGTAGAAACAGTTTCTAAATAGGCAATATGCAGTATCTATTACTCCCTTTTATTAGATTATGTTGTAATGGGCAAGTAATTTTGCTGTTGCTCTTGATTTTGTTCTGCATAGCAATATTTACATCTAAATTTTTGGTAAGGCAGAAATTGCCTCATAGACACCTGGAAAAAGCACGTTCAAGAGACTTGGAAAAAGTGTTTGACAGAGTTGGGAGGCCAAAAAAACAAAGTGATTCAAATACTTGTGGTGTGAGGAATGGAAAGGGGAAAGATTGGAAAGCATTTAAAGGTTTTGTGTTGGTGTCATTGTAAGATACCAGTCACTTCCGCTTATGTGTGGCTGAAGAGTCTGGTCTCGAGAAGGGTATGCTTGGCAAGCTGTATTTCATTTTATTGACTCCTCCATTGAACTAGAAGTGTAGTAATACTTCCTGTTGCTTAAGCATGAAGCAAATTACTGAATTTATATCTTACAGATCATTTGCTTTGCAACCACTCCAGATGGTTATTCACCAGAGGTGCCACTTGTGCATACAATCAGGATAGAGGATGATAATGATAATGCTCCATATTTTACACAAGACCTTTTTGAGTTTGGTGTCCCTGAAAACAGCAAACCTGGT
The DNA here is from genome assembly GCF_000695765.1 of Mesitornis unicolor. Classification (NCBI taxonomy): domain Eukaryota; kingdom Metazoa; phylum Chordata; class Aves; order Mesitornithiformes; family Mesitornithidae; genus Mesitornis; species Mesitornis unicolor. Next base: position 1,226 of record NW_010184483.1, on the reverse strand, counting down.
AAGAATTGTTTTAAATCAGTGAACACAGTTAGGACTACTCAGCTCGGTCATGTACCAGTATGCCCAGGTGTAATCCTGCCTTTTAATCAATTTCACTGGTATTTTCTAAGGAGTATTTCTTTATAGCAAAGCCTGAAATTATGAAGAACGGCTCAAGATTTCTTAATGATTAGAAATTTAAAAAATGCCATTGCAATCATAATGAAAAATGCTGTGTCAAAAAAGCTTTTTAAAAAAAAAACCTGAGGTGATTCAGTGTTCCCAAGCAGGTGTAAGAAGTTCAGAACATTATTCTTTTAATTTTATTTAATTTATGTTTCCATAAAATGTGATTCTTCCCCTTCACCCCCAAAACACTAGTTGCATTTTTTTTCTCTGAGCTGCTCTACTTCATAATGGATGAGTTACTGATTTAGAGTGAAGTTCCAAAACCACTCAGGCTCTAGGGATGTAGTGCAGCAGTGCTCCCGAGAGGTACTTCTGCAGGTTGAACCATGTCAGAAAGCACTAAATCTCCCCCTCATCCCTCCCTGGCAACTTCTCTTCAGCTGTGTTTGGGGTGCTCAATTACAAGTCTCTCTACTAACTGAAATCTAAACTTTTAGTGTTTTTTTTAATATACTTTGTGACAGCTGCAATAATTACAACTTTGTCTAACAAGGAGAAATAAATAGCCAGAGGATTAAAATAGACAATTTTACACTGTTACTGTATTTTCACTACTATTTATTGTGTTTTCAATATTATTTTCATTTAGAGCTAAATGACCAAATAACTATTTTCATGTATCTAAAATAGAAATATCTGTTCAAATAATTTTTGATTATTTACAGATTTTTCTGGAATTAAAAGTTGCTGTATTGTGTTCACAGGTATAATTGTTGGAAAAATGACTGCAGAGGACAGAGATGAGGCTTATACTCTGCATACTACAATGAAATTCCGCATCGTGTCACAAGTTCCACCAATACCCCGAGCATTTTCTGTGCATGGTGACACGGGTGTCATTTCTGTGTCCTCACCACAACTGGATAGAGAGGTGATCTTTCCTGAAGCATCTGTAGCTGTCATCTAGGGCACACAGATAACTCTCTTGCTCTGAATAGCTGGCATGCAAATCACCAGATAAATAATTTCTGTTGATTTTTTGTTGTTGTTTCTTGTCTAAGGAGCTTCTGAAGCTTTCCAGAGGCCTGTAACTTCAGTAAAGCCTTTGACACAGTCTC
>NW_010184482.1:0-4043 GCF_000695765.1 Mesitornis unicolor | reverse complement strand
TCTCTGCTATGTTATATTTCCAGCAGATACCTGAGTAGTTGAAGTCCCCCATGATTACAAGGGGATGCGAACGCGAGGCTTCTCCCACCTGCCTATGGAATATTTTGTCTATCTCTTCATCCTGGTTAGATGGCCTGTAACAAACTCCCACCATGATATCTGACTTGTTGGCCTTCCCTTTGATTCTCACCCATAGGCACTCGACCCTGATGTCACTATCACTAATCTCTAGGCAGTCATAGCATTCCCTAACATACCTGGCCACCCCACCACCTTTCCTTCCTTGCCTATCCCTTTTCGATCTCAAAAACATCAAAGTGGAGCAATTTCACCGCTTTTACAGGTGGCATCACAAACTACCCATTATCAGCACTTCTGTTCCCCTGAAGAAATCCTCAGTGTCAGCAAGGTGACTGGATCAGGCATCTCCTGAATCATGACACTTCTCCCCCAAATAATCTGAGATATCGATTCAGGTGTAATTTAAAAATAAGTAACTTAAATGACAAACAGAAGAGCATACAGAAAGGTATTTTGAGACAAGATGCTGGTGATAGCTACAGTTCTGCGCTGCTTGAGAATTAAGTGAAGCACAAAGCTTTAACACTGTATGCGATGCAATGAATCTTATGAAGGAAGGGAGGAAAAGGTGTTTGGCGCCTTTATCTCCGCAGCTGAAGGCCTGGACTCTGGCATGCAAACAAACTGAGCAAAGAAATTCAGCCCCACTTTCCCACCCCATCCTACACTGATGAAGATTTCCTCTTGATACAGACCAGGAGAGTTTTGTAACAGCAAGTTATGCCCACATTTTTTCTATTTATTACCACCCGAGTAGTACAAGCAGATGTAGTATATTTAAAAAAAAAAAAAGCAAAAGCCAACTCATCACCCATTGGACCACTGGTTTTCTAGATAATTTATCATATTGCTTGGTTTTCTTTTTATACACAAAAACACACAAACCAAAAGCAAATTTTGCCTCAAACTTGTTCCCATGAAACTTGTTTCCATAAAGTCTCTGATGCAGACACCAACCGCTGTGTAATGTGTGTACACTACTAAATGTGGATTAATTCATACTGATCTCTCATACATTCAGTTGCCTTAAGAGTGACAAAATGTTTCCTAGTACAATCAATCCAGTGCAATTTTAGACTATCACCAAAGGGAAGGTCCTGTTCCCACACTTTCTCCTACAAGCACCAGTAGATTTCCAGTCTCTCCCTAGTGCAATCACAACATGAATTGGTTCAGTTCCCCTGCGTGAGAGAAGACCATTTCTGTTTAATTTTGGGGAGGCCAGTTTTCCATCAGATCAGCTTGCTGAACCAATCTTCCTCCCTCCTGCAGCCACACCATCACTAGCTTTTATGCAAAGGAACAAGCAAGGCAAACAAGTAAGCAGAGTGGGGGCAGAAACAGGCAGTGCAGCCCCTTTCACCAGGAAACTGCAACTGCTCCAAGCAAGGTGCAGTAAGAAATGACACTGCAGTAAGATACAAAGCTCTATCAGAGCGTACCTGCCTGTAGCGCCAAGATCTGCAAGCCGAGTCTCAGCTAAGTGCAGTATTAACACTCTTGCAGTCTCCCACTGAAACATCTTTCCTCATTCCTTTCCTTGAGGAACAAATTGCATTTTCCAAGTGCTGGCACCGCTGTACAGTGTGTAGTTAATAGCAGCATTAAATAAAAAAATTACTGACATGAAAACATCTGCAAAACAAAGTCGCAAAAGAGTACTTTTAGTTTGTATTTATTTGTCTACCTCTGTCTAACTTCTGCTCTGAAGCAAACACATGATAGCTGCATGATCTTTCCTAGTTTTTAAGCCTCACTCTTATTCCCTAGTTATAAATGCAATAAAGTACAAATGCATTTACATTTGTGGAGAACTTCTATGCTATGTACTTCAACCAACTCTTCATATCCCTGTTGTCACATGAAGTGAGAAAACATCTCTCCCTGTGACAGGGCAGCAGCAGTCAGTAACCAGGCGCACAGTAAGTGCTATCAAGGCCTGTCAACAGAGAAGCAGAATTACCTCAGAGGTGCAGGGACAATATACAAGCTACCTGCAATGCAGGATCAAAACCTGTGCAAAGAACAGGACTAGCATGCAACAGACACACCTGGACACCACACTAAAACCTAGCTGTCCCACACCAAAAAAAGACATATATGCACTAGAAATTCATGTTACAAGCCTGTACACAGCTTCCGTTGGTTTGCTTTGCCACTCTCATATAGAAACATATTTGGTCTGACGGAAAAAAACACAGCTCCTTTTGAAAGGCTGTTTTGTGTCACTACAAACATCTGCTGTATATATTGCTCCCTGTAGGAATAAGCCTGTAACAGGAACCTAAACTCACTGGATGAGCCAGAACAGCTGCAGTACAAGACACACACAGAGGGCAACCCCATCACAGAACTGCCCCCTCACCACTTCAGGACAGAGGGGTTCATGTGGAACCATCCCCAGGATGCTCAAGGACAGCCTCAGCATGAATACATATACATATATATATAGGCACACAGCTAGGACCTGCTTTTAATACTTAATGGCCAAATTCCTCAAAACCTAATTTGTGACTAATTGTTCCACATTTTAAACCCTTTCCCTCTCCTGACTACGTTAACTTCTACAAACTCTACCACAAAAGATCACCTCTTGGCCATACCAACAGTTCTCCTCACCAGATTAATTTTCCTCTATCAGTCTTTATAACAGATGTCCCTGATTTATGTGCAAAGCAAGTCTTTTATTCTCATTCTGACAGACTTCCTGTTTTTTCCTCTGGTAACCTTCATACTTCTTCCTCCAGTACATGTTAGTAGCACTCAAGGTTTTTCTACATTTTTTCTCCTTCGTCCATGCCAGTTATTAAGGCAACTTACCCCTTTTCAAGATTTGTTTTATTGATTCCCGATCTCACCTCTACCTATCTATTTCTGATACTTATTTTTGGATATCCTACCATTACTTCCAGTTTACTAAGCTAAAAAATCAGACCACCTATTCTCCATCTGTAGGACTGTCCTTTTTTGCTGTACTTTGTTTACTGCTCTCCCTAATACTGCAGACTGTCTGGTCACCTTCTTTCATTCAACATTAAAAATATTATTACAGAAACTGCTGAGAACTGTCCTGCATAAACTAATGGAAGATAATAAGTTCTTACAATTGTCTCTGAATCCAGGTTCAGCAATCTCATTCTCCATCCATCCTACTTTTGGCCCTACCAAGCTATCCCTTATTGCTCTCTTTCCACTCTTTTCCACTCTTGGCTTATGCCTCTCCTCTCCCAAGCCAAGTAGTCCCATCATCATCTTTCAAACCCCTTCTCTACATTCACGTTGTCCTGTATTCTACAAGTACCAGCTTTCTTCTCCACACAGTTGATGGGTACAGGATCTACTCTGACGTTTAAAATAATTTGATGCCAGAGCCTCATCTTGCTAGGTGCTTTCCTACATAACTGTTAAAAAGTGAAAATACCACCTACGTATTATTTGTTAAAACTATTTATCAGCCCCTGATAATCAGAGCAAATACAATGTACAACTGAGGCAGGTGTGGTCTCCTTAGGCAGAACTGCTATGGTCAAGGCGAGCCTGTCCCTAACATGATTGTGAAGCTTCAACCATGACTTGAACGGCTTGGATGGAGATGCCACACATCATCCAGCAGCTAAAGCAAGACTTTGGATGCCCATTAACAGATGTGCAGGAAAACTGGCCATCAGCAACTGGCTTCCCACTCCCAGCAATGACTGTCAGCCATTACCAGCCTGGACACAGCTGCAGGTGGCAGATGGTGGGTTTCAAGGCTCTGGAGTGAGGGATTCACGGGACTGAGACCCACAGATCTGCACCCCAAGCTCCCCTCCCCAGGATGCCTCTCTGCCGGCGCCACCGGTTCCAGTCCTGGTCCCTCCCCCACGGCCTGGCCCATGGCCACCCCCACACCGAGGTCTCTCGACGGCTGCGCAGAGCCCCGCGGGCGGGAGGACCACGCTCTGGGGGCGCAGCGGGGGGGG
>NW_010184481.1:0-20969 GCF_000695765.1 Mesitornis unicolor | reverse complement strand
GGCGGTACCCGGTGGCTGAAGCCCGACCTGCGAAGGTGCGGGCCTGGTGTGGGGGCCCGGTGCGTGGGAACACAGTGGGGTTTAGCTGCAGCATCCCTCAGAACCAGCTTTGTCAGTAGGGCGGCTCCAGATGAACAGGGTCCAGCCTCTTTGCCCCCATCTGCCCTTTGCAACTTTGTTAATTTTATATACCAAAGGTTAACTAAAAGTGTTATTTAGCCCCGAAAGTGAAGGAAGGGTCTGTTCCTGACACCCTGAGTGCTGTGGCGCCTTGGCAGAAAGGCTGAACTGGAAAAAAGCCTTCTGCTGTTTACAAGGTTATTGAGTTCAAATGGCTCCATGTTGTGGGGAAGCCGGAAGGGGTCAGACATTGCAGGGCCTGTGGTGCACAATTAACCACCTTCTCCTTCCAGGGAGCTTGTGAGAGTTTGTTGTGTGTCTTATCATGAATGCATGTGTTTCCAACTGAGCCCTGGACTGGGGATGCGAAGGACCGCATTTGGAATATTGCATCCAATTCTGGGCCCCTCAGTTCAAGGACAGGGAACTGCTGGAGAGAGTCCAGCGTAGGGCTACAAAGATGATCAAGGGAGTGGAGCATCTCCCTTATGAGGAGCAGCTGAGGGAGCTGGGGCTCTTTAGTTTGCAGAAGAGGAGACTGAGGGGAGACCTCATTCATGTTTATAAATATTTAAAGGGTGAGTGTCACGAGGAAGGAGCCAGGCTCTTCTCGGTGACAAACAATGATAAGACAAGGGGTAACGGACACAAGCTGGAACACAGGAGGTTCCACTGAAATTTGAGAAGAAACTTCTTCTCAGTGAGGGTGACAGAGCACTGGACCAGGCTGCCCAGAGAGGTTGTGGAGTCTCCTTCTCTGGAGATGTTCAAAACCTGCCTGGACACCTTCCTGTGTAACCTCATCTAGGTGTTCCTGCTCCGGCAGGGGGATTGGACTGGATGATCTTTTGAGGTCCCTTCCAATCCCTAACGTTCTGTGATTCTGTGAAACTTAGGTTTTGCTTCAAGTTTTGGAAGTGTGAAGGAGAAACACAACCAGAGAGTGGTTTATACCTGTTACGTGTAGGCTCTGGCCTGTGTCAGACCAGCAGTCTGTGGGAGATGAGACTTCGCAACAGGCTCAGTGTCTGAACAGATGGCTCTGTGTAATCTTGTCTTACAGTTTGCTGGCATTCACTCTCCTCATCTGTCCTACGAGGAGATTCTGGGCTTTCCCGCAAGCTTAAAATGAAAGTCCAAATAATTCTTAGCATGAGGTTTTATACACGTCAACGATAGGCTTGAAAAGTTGAGAAGAAAATATTCTGGAGATCATGTGTGATGTGCTCTGTTAGCCAGACAGCAACAGCAGCTTTGGGAGATGTGCGTTTACTGCACTGGATAACCTCAAACTTCTCGTGTGGTCAGAGCCACTTCTGCTGTAGCCCTCAGGGAAGTAACTTTTCACCTGCTAGTTCATAACAGCTATGTTTTATCTTGTGCCCAGAGTTACAGATCTTAAGATACAGGTTACATATGTGCATGATTTACCTGTATTTAAGTCCAGCTGATTTTAACCAATGTTATTTCAAAGTCTTGGTCCAGATGTAGATTTATACAGTGACAACCTATTTCTGTATGTATCTTCGTGCTGATCTTCACACAGATCTAATAAGGGCTTTTTAGCTCTCTTGTTACCCACTGACTTAATCTTGGGACCTTGTAGCTTTCTGAATTTCTGCATAAAGACCACTTAGTGTACAACTTCATTTTTTGTGCTTTTTATGCTATCAAACAGCAACTTAAAAACTTTGTGCTTGGTATACAGTTTGGTGCTAAGTTTCTAGGAGTCTGAGTAACGAAAAGGAAAACCTAAAAGTCTGAACCCCTCTCCCAGTAGTGTTGGCAGTGTTGCTCACCAGTACTGCCCGGTAAGTAGCTGAGTTCAGACATGTTTGTGGAACAGGGCCAACTAGGCCTGCATGGTCACGGTGACAACGCAGACTGCAGAGTATTTGGAGTTACGTGGATCCAGCGACTGGATTGTCTGTAAAGCAAATAGATGTTTGTTTCTTTTTTCCTTCAAGTTAGGTAACTTCTGTGAGGTTAAAATCAGCTCTGTCATACTTCCAGATTATTTTAGAAACTGCCCCAAGAGCAAAGTGACAAAGCAAAGAGCAAAGAATAGCTCCGCCTCGTGTATGCACTTTTTTTTTCCTTGGAGAGCAGCAAAAACTGTTGCTACTTCTCTGTACATCAACTTTCAGATAGTGAATACCTATTTTCCCATTTATTTCATCAGTGATGTTAATAAACTCTATGTCATCAGGGAAAGTCATAGGAATTGAAGAGGAAATGATTTCTTAGATATTTTGGTGCTAAGCGTTTGTCATCTCCAATTCTGTTAATCTTCCCATAGATGCCAAACTTGAAACAATGCTTTTGCTTTGAGTGATAATTCTGTAACATCTGCTATATTGAAGTACCTGTGTTTCAGAGAGAAGAAGCCGATATGATAATTGGTTGTGCTAAAATAAATTCTTAGCATGCTCCAAAATGGAAGCTCAGCTCCCTGTGCCAGAGGGAGATGGATCCCTTCTTATGGGGCCAACCACTGTGAGAGCCTCGCAGCATGGTGCCTTCAGTTGTGCTAATAGGAGCCAGAGGTATTATGGGTTATGTCAGAGCAGCATTCAAGGATCAGCTCTCACTACTGAACATTACCCTGACTTTTCTAGTATCGGTTCTCTCCACTGTTGGTGAATGATGAACCTGGAAGGCAGAGTTATACAGCGCTGTTTGTAGCAGGTTTTAGAGGGACTCTTGCAAAAACTTGGCAAGTTTACTCTTTACTCCCAGACTGCTTTTGTTCTTCTTACTTTTTTGTGAGTCTCCTGTAACTTTTCAGTGAATGTTCTAAAGCATACATGACCAAATACCATAGTTCAATTGCCTTTAATATCAGAAGTGGTATGTTAAATTTTTGTGTGCTGTTGCTCTACATGCATCTTACCTATGGGTGCTGTTCCCTCTCTTTCCCCATTCTCAGTCTGTGAGACTACATTTGTCTGCCTAACTACATGACCTAATAATAACAAAAAATGTTAACCTAAATGCAATGAGATTTCTGTTTTCAAGGCAGAAAACATAATCCGCCTGTTTCTGTGGAGGGTAGAGAGGAAAACAGAATAGTTCAGCTTGCAGTGCTGATTTTTAAGTAGATGTCCAAAGGCAGAAAAATCTTTAAAAAAAATTAAAATCCTATTGTGTCATGGGCTTAAAGAAAAATGTCTTGCAGGTTTCAAAGTTCTCTGGTCCTGTAACTGAGGTTATTGCTCGTGTGACTCACAGAATGGGCAGGAGCTTAGTTTACCACAGCAGCTTTGACTCGGTGTAGTATAAATTAACAGGGGGTTGACTGGAGTATGTATTGGTTGAAATTTTTACGTCGTGCATTCAGCTGCAGGGACTTCACAGCCCAGAAGGAATCGCAGCAAAAGGGAACTGCTAAAAGGAGGTACCTTCTGCTTTGTTCCTTTTTGCCAGCCCCAGTGTGTTACTCTGCCTCTCCTCCATTTGGAAGAGATTTGGATTGCTTCAGTGTGAGATGCCATCAGCTTTGCTCCAGAGCATTTGCCAGGGATTTCTTGAAAATCAAGTGAATTTCCCTCCCCCAACATAGCCTACTTCTTGGTCTCTCTAGGCACCTCAAGGGGAAGGGGACTGAAGCAGGCCCCTCCCGCTCCATTAGTGGTTTTTTATTCAGTTGAGCACCCTGGGTAGCACATAGGAGAAAGTGCTTGACTGGTTATGATAATTTTCAATCCAAAAAGGGCAGGAATCTTAATGGATTGGCCTAAGGAAATTGCAACGATATGCAAAGCAGTGCACTGCTAAAAATACCCACACTGGTTGACCAAATTATATTGCTTCCAGTTCCACAGGAGACCAATTCACTACTTTTTTTGAAGTCTTTTAGGGTCTTCTGGGGCTTGCATATCCACTGCAGAGCATAGACATGTTGTTGAAAATACTAAGCTTCCTATTACTTCTTTACTTTACAGCTCAGGAGCAGGTGGTGCTCTTGCACTGAGGGATGGATGGCCTAAGCTCTGAAAGGGGTAAACTAAGTGCCCATCTCCTTATGCAGTTCCTTCATGTCTGAGAACTCTTCTGCCCTTCAGTCCAATGATTTTGTTTAAAACGCCACTTTCATTTGATATTTAAAATGCACGGGAATAAACTACATTGTGTGGCCCTCAAGATTAACAAAGTGCAGTGCCAGTAAAATAGATTGGTGAGCATCTAATCTCCTTTCTTCGTGGCCTTCCAGATAAATCCAAGCCTGGAAGTAATCCTGTTTGGTTGTATTCTAAAATTATACGGGCTCGTTTGCGTCTTTCAGATACCCTCATATCCTAGCAATGACAGTCTCCTGAATCAGTTGTGCAACAAACAAATCTAACTACTTCATTCTCCACATTCCTGTGACTAAGCTGAGGGTCCTGGAATTGTTTAATGTATTTGAATGTTGTATTTTTCTCATAGCTTTCTGGCTTATGTAGGTACCATGAAAGTATTTGAGCTATGAATGTTATAAAGCAAAATAACAGCAAATAAAAACCTTGTTTACTCACCAAGTGACGCTCTGCCTCATTCAAACAGTTTGAATCTTTGAGATGCTTAAACACACAGATCTATGCTGAATTGGCATCCTCTTCTGAGTTCTAGTGAGTATTTTCAGGAAAGATCCATATAAGCACTTCTGCAAGTAAAAAACATAAATACTTAAAGATGAGGTATGTGATCAGATTTCCGAAGACTGACAAGCCATCGCCCTAAAATCTCACAGATGTAACCCAGTACCTATCATGTCTGTGTTTGTGGTCTGTGACAAACACAAAGCAGCTTGACTTGCATTAGCTCCTAGTGGAAGCAGATCAAATTAAGCTGAATTGCTTCACGTTTGCTTCAGGCTGAGCTTGCACCCAGGCAATTACTGTGGGACGGCAGATACCTGGTAACCAGACTGTGTGCGCTAGTTGTTGTATGATTAAGTGTGTACATCTAAATTAGCAACAGCCTTTCCTGCTCAGCAGCCCTCTGTCCCTTGTATTAGACTCTATAGGCATGATGGTGTTTCCCTGTTTCACCTGGGTGAGTAGTAGAGTATCAGCCCACTGGGACATTCCTGTTCTGCATTATGTATGTCTGCATGATTTGGAATAGCTTTGCTGTAGGTATTGAGTGAAGGGTAATGCGTGCCATTTAAAGGCTTTTGCAGATCAAACAAATTTCTGGGGAATCAGACTTATATGTAGTTACAGACACCCTCAGGTTAGGAGCAAATGTGTTTGTTTTGGTGGCAATACCAGCAAATAGTCCTGCCCACGTTGCAGTGTGCCACAGGAGTTTGGAGTGTTGTGGCAAGGAGTGGAAGGGCACAAAACGTGATGATGTCCGCCGGTATCCCAGGAGGCACTTGCAACCCCTTCTTCTAGACCACTCAATTGACTATGGGATGTAAGCTTTATTGCACTGTAGGATTATTTGGGGAAGCTTCCTGGCAAGCTTGACCTTCTATCTGGACAGTGCTGCCAGAAGCAGCTTTATTGGAAAGTGTCACTGCAAGTCCTAGTTACAACTTGTGCCTTTGCACTGCTACAACAGCACTGTACTCATGCTGTCACTTGGGTAGCTGGCTGTGGAAACAGAGCAGTGCCAGTCCTTGCTTGGTCATACTATAGGGGCTGGTATGTGCATCAAGCATTCAGAGGCTGTGAGCAAGGTATTTTGTATAGAGTGGAAAATGTCCAGCAGAAAGCAAGACCTAACTCCTCAGTGCAGGCTGCCCCGGTTGCTTTACATGAACTTGGCAGGAGTGGCAGTGGTTGTGAGCTGTCACCTTTTCTGTGCAATGTCTGAATTTGAGAGAAGAGCAAGAAGAGACATATAGGAGGATCACCAACAGAGGCAAAACTTCAGGAGGAAGATGATGGTGTCCATGAAGGTCTGTACAGAACCTCTTACACGATGCAACAGACAAACAACATTGAGATCCTTGCTGAGCAGCAGGAAAGGCAGCTGCCTAAGTTGCTTAGAAGCTGGTGGGCATCGATGTATTCCTCTATCAGTCAGTTTGGAGTTGAGATGACAACAGCCAGCTGTGCAGCATGGGAAGCTGCAGCAGCATACCAAATTTTCTTGGCCTTGCGTGTCTGTGGGTGATGCATATGTGGCCAATAATGGCAACGTTCTTAGGCACGGGATGTCCTAATGGTGTTATCATTGGAGAGACTTGCACTGCTTCTCACCAAGCACAGTCCACCAGTGACAGAAAGGGGGTTTAATTTTGTTTGCAGCAGGCTGGAGAGCTCCTTATTGTCATAAGTGCTGCGAATCTGTGTTTTCCACAACGCCAGCCTAGTTAATGTCTTACAGGAGCCAAGCAGAAATAGCGGGTCAGCAGCTCTGTTAAGATAATCAAAGCGGTGCTTGGCACAAACTGACCTCGCTGAGCAGCCTCAGACAGACCAGCCTTGTGAAGACTGGCAGCTTGGCTTGCCAAGAGCTGTGCTGTTACTGCCCTGGCAGTGGCTGCCTGTTGTTTGCTATGGGTTTCATGTGAGGCAGCCAGAGAGGAGCCCCCCAGGGTTGGACTGCAGGCAAAGTCCCTTTCCTGAATTCTGTTTGAGTTATGTTCATACAATCAGAGAGTTGCACTGGTGGAAAGAGACCTCTGGAGGTCCTGCTAGAGGGAGATCCAGGGAGAGCAGATTCTTCAGGGCCGTGGGCAGCTGAGTTCTGAGTATCTCCACGGACAGAAATCCCACGTGCTTTCTGGACTTCTGCCCCAGTGTTTGACCACCTTCATGGTAATTTTTTTTCTCCTCTTACTGAGTTGGGAATTTCTCATTTTCCAACTAGCACCTGTTGCCTTTCACTGTGCACCTCTGAGGAGAACAAGGCTCCCTTTCCTCCATACCTATTAGGTTGTTGTAAACAGCAATAAGGACTCTTGGCCTTCTCTTCTTGAGACTGAACAGACCAGTTCTCTCAGCAGCTCTTCAGTACAGCAAGTGCTCCAGCCCAGTATGGCAGTGTCTTTTGTACTGGGGGAATCCAAAACTGGATCCAGATGGCACTCCAGATGTGATCTCAAATCAAGGGGAAGAATCACCTCCCTTGAGCTGGACACAGCCATTCTAGAGCAGCCCAGCGTGTGGTAGCCTTTGCTGCAACAAATTTTTCATGTAGGTGTTGTAGTTGCACAAGCAGGTTTCCAGCAGCACCAATGATGCTGTCAGCATCTGCTATAACTCTTTTCAGGTGCACACAGAATCTAGGTATAACATGGCAGCTTTGTTGAAAGCCTTTCGTTGTTGTTTGCTGGAAAGGTGTGTGTACATGAGTGTGAAAGTAAATATTGAGATGTTCTTTTTCCACTGAGCAGGCAAAAGGGCAGATGCAATTCTAGCTTGTGCTAGAATTTGAAACTGTTTCTCTGCCCTGAAGGATAAAGTTCGAGTTTCTAGCGGAAAATGGTGATTTATTGTGAACAAATGTATGATAATTTATTAACAGATAGCTGAACACTAAGTATGCAAAGCCAGACAGCAGAGCCTATTGTAGGCCAGCTGCTAAAGTTAGTGGGATGCACTGTACTCACTCTCATGTGTTGCTGATGTCCCTGCAGTGTCTCCCGTTTCTGGCAGCTTTGGAGCATGAGGCGAAAGCTCTGATGGGGAAGGTGTGGAACAAGGGCCAGAGGATGGAGGAGCACAACAGGGTGGGACACATTAAAGGGGCAGCAAATGCACCTGAGGTGTTGCAACAGCTCTCATCATTGCTGATATATTTTGGCCTTCATCTTACTTCGTGCCTGCGTTTCTGTGGAATGGGCTGACAGTGAATATGCTGGCTGCCTGGCTGTGATCCACAGTAGTGACAGATCAGTCCACCTACTTCAAAACTGCTTGTGCTTGCTTCGACTGATGTCTCCATTGTCACAACAGCCTTTTCCCTGCCTCCAAGCTTACATGACCCTCATCTGAAGCAGATATCTATCTCTGTGCCTATTTTCCTTCAGACATGAGTGAAAAAATTATGGTAGTGATTGCTCATTCTTTGCTTGGGCACATAAGCATCCCTCAAAGGATTGTCCTCACCTGTTCATTCCTGTTTTACCCAGTTCTGGTGATGTTAGTAAGCTGGGTTTGCCCAAGAGAAAGAACTCGTGAAGAACTACTGCTGCTTGGAAGTGGCATATTCACTCCTAGCCCCCATGGAGCATGGCAGCCCTGACAGAGGGGGTAAACACCCCAAGACCCTCTGGCTATAGAATGGGAAAGGCAATGCCTCTGCCTCCCTGTAGGCCGCTGATGCTGTGGCACTGATACATAAGGACAGCCAGAGAATGTCTTCCCCCAGGTCAAGTGGGACTGGGACAGTGTACCCCATCACTGCTACCACGTATCTTAGAAGAAGGGGGACCCCTCAAGTTTTAGCAGAGAAGCCAGCGTCCTGGAGACTGAGTGATGAAATACTGCTCTGTCGAACTACCACTCAGCGTTAGGTCCCTGATACAATAACTGGGGCCCAGTGTGTAACATTCTGCCTCCTCTTTGGGGTAGAGCAGAGGAAGGCAACTGAGCCGAGCTGCATTTTTACCAGACTTTTTTTTTAACGAGTGACATTATTTATCGTTATCCTGAGCATCTGATGCCAGCCTTTGGAAAGCAGTTGCAGTGTGCTTTCAGCAGCTTAAGCTGTGGGAATAGCTGTGTTGCTAGGGATAGGCAAGGCTGACAGTGTGATGAGGGGTATGGCCAAATCCTGAGTTAAGGTCAGTTAAGGCAGCGGCCCTCAAAATAGCTAAGAAAGCCTGAATGTCGAATGTCACAGGCGTTTGAATAAAGCTTCTTCAAAAAAGACCACAGCTCTGAGACCGCGTTTAAAGGAAGGAGGATGATATCCGCACATAATGATGCAGAATTCAGGAAGCAAGAAGGTCTGTGGTTGGCTTTGGGAGGCCTTGGGCTGGTCTAATGCAAACGGATGCCCAAAACAGAGCAAAGCTTGTTGGCCAAAAATTAACCCACCATCCCTTTCTGAACAGATTTTTACTAGAACAGCACTTCTTATGTTCACGTGGCTTTTTTTATCATGCCTGCAGTGTTTCTGATCTAGCTCTGGGAAACTTGCAGATGGCTTTAGCAGATCATCGGATTGCGTTCTGGCATCTAAAAGCTGATTAATAACAGCAAAACGTGTTGGAAGGGGCGGTGGTGTGGGAAGTGGTCTGCTGGGGGGGGGCACTAGTGAATGGAAGCTGACTAAAATGATCAGGAGCCCACTGCAAACAAGCAGAAACAGAGCAGAGGAACACTCAATCTACTGCATGGGTTCAGGAGGGTATCAAACGTGGAAGTGCACACAGCTTTTGTCCTAAGTCCACTTCTCTGGGCATTGTGCACCTTGTTTGGCAAAATAAAGTTCTAGTGCATCTGTCATAGCATGCTCTTGCTGCCTACAGGTTTACAAAGGGGTGTGATCGCAAGGCCTTAGGTTATCATAAAGTAATTGAGCCTAAAACCGTAACAGCTGATGACTCTTTGAAGAGAGCTTTGATCTCGAGATCCTGCCATGAACACGGAGAGGTTTTGGTTTCCCACCTCTAGGGAACTGGAAAAGCATTTTGGAAGGGCCTTTTTCCCTAAGACACAATGATGTTATCGGTTTAGTGGTACCTGAAGCACCGCTTTGTTGCTGCTGTGTTCTACAAAATACACCATTTTATAACTTGTATAAATTTGAACCCTGCATTTCTTCCCCCCTAACTCCCACTTAAACTGTTAATATTTAGGGGGAGGGAGGGAAAGGAGGATGCCATGGGATGGATAATAGAGACTGTCACCACAGATCATGTGTTTAAGTCAGATCTCTCACCAGTTACTGAACAAGAAAACTCTGTGCTGGCTGATTGTCTGCAATTATGAAATCAGTGTAAAATTCAACTCTTCTGGTCCTGACTGGAGACTCTAATTTTAGAAAAAGGTTTATATTCTTGGTCTGTAGACAAAAGCCCAAAGAAAGTGAGCGGTGGCAGTAGAGAATGGCATTTTCCTCCTGCATGCAGCAGTGGCAAAGCTACAGCTGTAGTGTGGATGGAGTAGTTCATTTGAAAAAAAAGGCCATTCTGTTTCTTTAGAAGCAACTCTGGGATGAAATCTTTGGTATTACTGCCACAGTGAAATAATAAGCGTGGTTGCTAAGTGATTGCCAGAAAGTAGGCTGAAATCTGGAAAATACATTGCTAATAACTCTTCTTTTCTTTGCATGCAGGGAAACAGCTGGATGGCATCTGGTAAGTGACTAGATTTGAATTGCGTCATGTGTGTTAAACACTGTGTGGTGTAGGAAGTATTTTCAATACGAGATTATATATGCTTCAGGTCTTAAGAACATTTTGGTACTAAAGAGAGTCTAAGGCACTTTCTGTTCCTGAATATGGATTAACAGGAACATGATATACAGTCAGGTGCTGGTTAAACTCCATTCAGAGCTCAGTAGACCTCATGTAAAAATTTTTGGTAGTAGTCATTGCATTTTAGTGTGTTTGTACCCATTTTCAGGGGTAGGATTTTGTCCTTGTCCCAAGCACTTTGTCTTCTAAATGCAGGCATTACTAAATGTGACAGTAAAAGAGTAGGTGGGAAGAAGGTATTACAGAATCAGGCCTTTTGGCAGATAAGACCACTGGCTACATTTGGTTGCAAAACACCTCCTAGTTTGCTATAATTTCTATCAAGCTTTTTTTTTTATTTTTAAAAAAGGCAAAAAAACCCCAAATCCCAAACCCTTGTCCATCCATTTTCTTCTCAGTCCATCTCCAATGATTGTCAGTGTCCATCAAACATGACCTTCTGTCAGTGTGGTAGCAGGGTTTACTCTGTCTCTGTGACTTGACCCTCAACCCTTCAGCTGAAAAAGGCTGCTGAAGATCTTACACTGGTGTGGAAGTCCCTATGTTCCTTCATGCTTGTGTACATAGATAAGCCTGTTCTTTCCCAACTGCTTACAGATTTACAGTGGACTCGATAATCATTGCTTCCATATCTATTCATGTCCCAGCAGATCCTGTCCCTACTCAAAGAAACACATTGACCTTTTTGTTCAGTTACTCACCTCATGATGTCCTTGAGCACATGAATTTACCAGTGATTTATGTTGCTAGGTTAAATATTTCCTTTGTTTCACCTGTTTTTTATTCTCTGTGGCAGGCACACCTCCATAATAGTCCATAAGGATGAGTTCTTCTATGGCAGTGGAGGAATCTCCAGCTGTGCACCTGTAAGTTAAACTTGTTTTTCTCATAAGGTAATTTTGTGATGGGATTACCCAATCAGCATTGCTTCTGTCACTCTTTTTTAGAAAAGCAGCAAGATGCTTCTGAATTCAGCTAGATGTGGCTGCTTGCCATGGTTGCCCGGTGTATCTGAGGACAAGTGAGCATGGACAGTGGGTTTAAGCCCAATTAAATACAGGGTGGTGATTGCTTGTGCTAGTGGAGTCTGTCTATCCAAGACACCTTCTGCAGCTGCATTGCCAGAGTGACACCTTGTCTAATTCTGTATCGAAAGGTTTTACATGCAGACTTGGCAACTCAAGGCATCCTTTTTAAGATAAAGAAAAAAATTTGTGATGCTTTGTCAGACCTTTCTGTTCTTGGAGAAGCAAAACTGATGGGCTGTTCTTCTAAAGTAGAATTTTGCCATAGTTTGCAGCTTTCAGCACAAAGAGCCAAGTATGCAAGCTGAAATGTAAGTTGCGTGTTATTTCTTATTCTCTGAGTGCAGAGCAGGGGAGACCAGTAGGGCTTTTTGCTTGAGAAACATACTAAAAGATCCTCTTTTTCTGCCTGGACAAGCCATGATAGCTCTGTTCAGTAGAGTCCTCCAAAAGAATTCAGTCTGCTCATTTAGCATTGTCTTCTGGCTGTTCTTTTTTACAGGGAGGGACACTTCTTGGCCCCCCAGACTCAGTTGTTGACCTGGGGAACACAGAAGTGACAGAAGAAATTTTTCTGGAATATCTTTCCTCATTGGGGGAATCTATGTTCCGGTAAGCAGTAACTTGTACTATAAAATCTGTGTAACAAAAAAAGCCTTAACGAAAGGGGTGTAGAATAGAGGGAAGTATTATGAAACCAATCCTGCTCACAAAGCTTTGGCTGGCTGGTGTATTATTTGGTACTTTCCAAATATGAGACTGGAACTAATGCACCAGTACACAGGGAACCACCAGCTAGGCAACCCTCTGGTGTGCCAGCCTTGAGCTAGCTGGAAAGTGTTCTGCCAGGAAGTCTTTCACACTGTTTTTCGTAAAATAGAATAATGCCTGAAATGCCTTTAAGAGAGTCACCAGGAAAAATGAAGGCACTTTTTGAAATATTTCAGTAAATAGTGCTTTGCCCCATGAGTCATAGGTGAAGCATTGTAGTAAAGCTGCCAACTTTCAGATGAGTAAAAGCAAGGTCTTGGCTGTTAAAGAGTCTAGTGTACTTCTCACAGGAACAGGAAACAGTAGCATTTAGTGTTCTGGCTATATTTCAATGTCAGTAATTCCTGTGATTTCTTATTCCTTCTGTGGTTTTAACTGAAGAAACCTGACCTCACTTATCCTCCAAAAAAAACAGTGTATAAAGTCAGTGATGCAGAGAGATGTCATTTTCCACCCTGACTCAATTGAATTTGAAGGTGAATTGATGTCTGTATTTTACCTATTTGCCTTAGAATTCTTTGTTGGGGGAAATAGTGCTAGTGTAAGGAGATATTCCTCATTAGGGGTCTACATTTTTCTGCTTGTTAGATTTATTGCTGAATCTGTCTTTATGTTTCAATCCCTTTCCTGTGGCACAGAGGAGAGTCCTATAACCTCTTCGAACATAACTGCAACACCTTCAGTAACGAAGTGGCACAGTTTCTGACGGGAAGAAAAATCCCTTCCTATATCACTGACCTTCCAGCTGAAGTTCTTGCCACGTGAGTGTGCATGCTGCTCCTCTCTATAGTGTATTGTTTCGTGCTAATGCTTAAACATTTGTCAGAGCCAGCGGCACCAGTATCTGCTGGCTTTCTCTGAGAACCAGTGAAAGATCAGGGAGAGGATGCTATTTGCTTTACTTCAACAGTTACAGCACTGTATGGCAAGTGGTGACTGACCACTGGCATTACTAAGACAACAGGAGAAGGGTCTTCTTCTGCCTTTAACTTAAACTAGTTGTTTTGTGATGGTCTTTTATATGTGACCAGAAAAGCATAGAAAGTTTCAGAAAATGGTGCAACTGGTATCTGTCAAAGGTCACTTCTCTTACTCCAAGCACCACAATTGCTGTGGAGGTGTCAGCTTTGCTTGTGAAGAGGCAGGGGAGATGTAATTTTAAAATTACTGCTACCATTTTAAAGATATTAAAGACAGGAAATGGAGAATTCTTGCCTGGTAGGTCAGCTCAACCTTTTTTTGTTTTGGTTTGGTTTTGGGTAGTCTGAGCTAGTGAGGATCTCATTGGGATGATTTGAGCTGCATCTTTTAGGCCTTATTTCTCCTAGCAATAGTATGCCACATTATATGGGAGGCACAAGTCTTCTACTCCAGGCTCTTACCTCCTTTCAAAATCAAATAAAGTCTATAACAGTGAGTCATATTGAAAGATAATCCAGGTGCTACAGATTGGAACAGAAATTATTCTGAGTATGTTAAGCCATTGTCTTATACAGGGGCTAGAGGATATTATTCTAGAAGAATCTTTAGTATCGATATGGTACTTAATGGAGCACTGCAGTTGCGTAACAGGGGTTTTGTTCACACACTTAAGTCGAACGAATTACTAAAAGCTGATTTCAGACATAGGATTGCCACATTAGCAGTCTGGGCATGTTACGACTCGGAACTAGCTTATATAAAGTCATGTTTAAAATTATTAGTGATTGAACAGTAAACTTTGTTTAGTGGGTTCAATTTGTTTGCTTTAGTTTGTAGTCGAAGTTTGTTTTTCAAATTTGCTTCTACAATATTGGTTTGATTGTACTCTAGGACATGAGTGCACTTTAGTAGTAAATGGAGGAAGTTGTTCATCAAGTAAGGTATTTGTTTATTTCTTTACCTTCCCAGACCTTTTGGACAAGCTTTAAGGCCCCTCCTGGACTCCATCCAGATCCAGCCACCCGGAGGAAATACCTTCAGCAGACACAATGGACAGAGCTAACAGGAGTGACCCAGCGTGCCCAGCCTCACCAGGCCTCTTCCTTTTTAAACATGAATCTACCAGATTTCTATTTTATAATTTCACATCAGAATTAACTCTACAGAAGTTGCAAGTTTTAAAATTTCCTAGGGAGAGGATTTATCAGGGTGCATGTAAGACAATGCTACCAAAAAGATTGCCATAATTTCTAATAGTATTATACTAATTTATAAAGGCTGTCTTGTCCCAGTAGGCTGACACTTTCTAAGTAACTCCTGTGCTGGTAAGTGAGAATTCATTCCATGAGCATTCAAGGGCCCATTACACGATTTGGAGTAAATAAGAGGATGTCCTAGCCATCCCTTGCAGGCTTGCATCTCTTTCTCCTGTCACTGCCTATGTTATGGGGGTATTTGCTGAAGTCTGTAGCAAAAAGACAAAGGAAGTATGGGTAGCCTAGGAATTGAAGGCATCCCAGGATTAATCTTCTGCATATTTCATTCACGTTGTTATTTGCTCAGGGGAAAAGCCGAACTCACCTGATGAGAGTATTTGCAGTGGCACAGCTGTGTTGGAAAGGTGAACTGTGTGTCAATGTCACACTCAGAAGTTGAGACTTTCAATGGGACAAGCTGTGTGTGACAGGCCGGAACTGAAGGTGACTGAAGAGCCTCCTAACGCTGGATCCAAGAGTTACAGGAAAGAACCAGCTGAAAGACCAGAATCTCATGAGCAGAAGTGGTGGAAACAAATTTAAGGTGAAAGTAAAATGAAGTTAAATGTTTCGTTTTCTTGCATGTAAGCTTTTCAGCAGATAGACAGAACCTTCTTAACTATTTACCTTTGCATAAGAGTTGTGGGTTTTTTTCTTACCAAGCCAGAGTTACAGTACACTACGGGAGGAATAGCACGGCAACTGCATGATAATATAAGGTGGACCAATTCTGCCTCCAGTATCGAGCTGCAGACACAGTAGGAGTTCCAACTTTCTTTGATATTTCTGTCCTTTCCAAAACAGTCAAGCACATCACAGAGAGGGCTCTGCTTAAATGTAAGAGAAATAAGTGGTAGGTCTCTCCAAATGTAAAAAAAAATTAAAAATAAGCTTTTCTATGGAACAATTGAGTTTACTGGGATACGTGCAGAAGCAGTCCTGTCTTTAGATTGACATTAGATTGTATTAATACTGCATCTTCTAGGTTAAGATTCTTACAGCTTTGCAATTATTTGCAGTGGAAAAAGGTCAGGGGAATGAAAGAATAGGCACACTGATTTTGTTTCATGCATGTGTATGTACACTATTTTCCTGACCAATTTTGTAGCAGTTACACTTAGGAAGGAGCACAAGACAGACATCGGACAAACCCCAAAACATTGCTGATGCTCCATAAATGGGGATTGCACGTCCCAGATGCTGCTGAAAAAGCATCTATGCAAATGTATAGCCCTTTGTCCAGTGCTTTGTTGTGAAAAGTAGTGCTACAAGTTCTGTCCTGCATCTCAAACTTCCTGCACTGGAAACTTCCTGTGTACCTAAAGGAGATGTCTTTCCTCTCCTAGGCTTTTTCTCCCAGAATAACACAGTTCGGTAAGTTTCTCACACTATTGCTCCATGTGGACTGTAGTGGTTCAATTTTTGAGGGGATGGGATGGAGGGAAGCTGCAGTTTAGTCATTGTCAAATACTCTGTTGCCCCGCACCTTGTGGAGTCACTGCACAAGTGGAAATCGGGTACTGTCAGTCCATTTCACAGCTTTGTGTGCCTGCTCTCAGTGCACAGCAGTGGCCCTTGCAACTCAGACTTTTATTCCTTGTCATTCTCTGCTTTGTGCCATCCACTTCTCAAGCATTTCATTTGATGGACTGGACTCAGAGACAGCTGTAGCAGTTAGTGCAGATCAGTTTATACAAAAGCTTTCAATCTTTCCCCATCAAAATGTCCTGTTTGCAGAAAACATTCAATATAAATAATTTATGAATGCCTTTTAACGCTCCTGGAGGAAGGATTGGTGTTTGTTTTCTGCTAAGCCATAGCTTAGTTTTCCTGTTTAGTATGGATATCCTCTCCAGTCTTTTCCCACCCCTGTTCTGTGAAGAGTAACCAGTCTCTCATCTTAACGCACACGACTGTGCCACAAAATGCTGTAGCATGTTAGAGATGTTGGAGCTTCCTCAGCTGAATGGGTACACTCAAGCTGATACAGTGCAGCCCAGCATCTAGGTGTGCCGGTTCAGTACCTGCAAGCAGCATGGCTGTGGCTGCGTGTCTTTCTGCAAACTGTCACTGCAGGCGTAGGTGCCTGTGGTGGAAGCACCGGTGCCATGATTTCTGCCCCATGCTCTTGCACAATGAGGGTAGCCCCTGAATGTCCACCACTTTAGAGGTCCTGAGCCTGGTTTCTGCTTGGCTGCCTGCTTCGGGACTTTTTACATTCTCTCAGGAGGCAGGAAAGAAAAGGTTCACCCCATGCATTTTGCAGTCTGCCTTCTCCCCTCCTGAGCACCCCTTTTGCAGAGATAATGCCGCTACTTGAAGATCACTGGCTAAAATTTCACTCAGCAACGTACTGTTTGCAATAGCCAAGGAGTTCCTGGAGTTTCTTCCGAGCTCGGGACCCACTCTGTGTTTTGTGGCAAAAGAACTATGGGAGCAAATCCTGCTTGCCTGGTCTTACTGGGTAACATGAGCACTGTACTCTGTAGCCCTCTTAGGAAACTCATTTCTCCAAAGATGGTTATGTGTAAATGGCAGGACTGTGCCCCCAACATTCCACCCAGCCATGCCTACACGTAGGAATAGAAACTAGGCTGAGAGGTGTATGTACGTGTATATAGGTGACGAACTTTGCCAGCTGATTGACAAAGGGGCAGGGAAACTGAACTCCTGGATGAGAACAGGACCCTTTTGCCCTCACTTACTATTCTGACTTGTATTGCTGGGGTTCCCCCATGCCATTTTAAAAATGTTAGTAATGTCTTTAGGCAGAAATTGATGTTTTGATTTATTTGTGGTTTTTTTCTATTACAATAAAAAGATATACAGCAAGTTTTCCTGTTTGCATGTATGTGTCCACACAGCTGCCCAGAAGTCATTTTCTTCACTCTGGTCCCAGCCGGAAAATACAAGATAAGAAACTGTGTGAGCAGTTTGAGCCAGGTGCTGCTACTGGAAGCAGCGGTGGCTACTGCCCTTGGCTAAAACTGGTCACAGGCAATGTTCTTATTTACAAAAGGGAAATTTCCCCGAATTTAAGCACTGTGGTATGTTACAGAGACCACTTTCCCCAGGCTTGACGCAGCTTGACTGAGCTGAATACAGACCAGGCAATAGGTTTGCTGTCACCACAGGTTTTGTACAGCCCTGGCCCAGCCAAGTGTGCAAGGATGAAACGTCTAATGTGTGCTGTTGAAGGAGAGGCCCAACAGAGCTTAAACATGAGAAAAAGCTCCAATTTTTTCATTATTATCTCAATGTTACAACTTTCAAAAGGAAAAAAAAGCAGCTTTAAGAAGCAGACTTCATGCCTGGGTTCCTCTGGAGCTGCAGAGGGGATATTGGTGAAGATTAGGTAGCACTGCCCATTGCCTCTGCCAATGGGCTGTTAAGGAGCAGGGGAAATACCTGACACTGGGGAAGAAATGAATTCTGCCTGCTTCAGCCTCTTGAATGCTTATTGATGGCATTCAAATTATAAACCACAGAGCTCGCTCTTTGTACAACAGTCTGTATCAGTGTAATACAGAAGAGGACTTGTAA
Organism: Mesitornis unicolor; assembly: GCF_000695765.1. Lineage (NCBI taxonomy): Eukaryota > Metazoa > Chordata > Aves > Mesitornithiformes > Mesitornithidae > Mesitornis > Mesitornis unicolor. The sequence goes on along the minus strand of NW_010184481.1, from coordinate 2,967 downwards.
CAGAGGGGGACTTTAACAAAGATTCATGATTAGCATTAATTTAGGATGTTACTCAGCTGTGGTGTTGGTTTTCTATCAATTACCAGTATTAGGCCAAGATAAAATACCTGGGAATGCATATAAAAGGCAACCCTTTTCCTTAATGGCTGGCTTAGACAGGGTGTGAGCCAGCACTCACGGCCACTTACCTTCTAAGCTCCATGCAAAATATTTGCCCTTGCTGCGAGTAGCAGAGATTTTATTGGGGATGGCAGCTGCTGCCTCTCCAAGCAGCAATCAAGGGAACTTACCAAGAGTGGTTTAAGTGCAAAGTATTAAATAACCAAAACAGCTACAGTGAGCCTGTTCTCAGAGACAGCGAGATGAAGAATAAGCACAGCTGTACGCAGCTGTGCACTTCACCTAAAAGCAGACTCATGGTCTCAAGGAAACCAGGATGGCATATGTCCTCACTGGCTGATACCAAATGGCAGTCAGGGTGCTGGAGAGGTGTTTTGACTTGAATAGAGTTTCTAAAGCAGCGTGACAAATAAGCTGGAGAAAGCACGGCAGGTAGTTCCAGTTTTGGAAAGCTCTCCTGGTAGGATACACCCGATGGCAGTGTAGGAGTGCAGAAACGTGAAGGCTGACCCGTGTTTTAGCAGACTTCCCAATTCTGGGAAGTGCCCCGAGGTGGCACTGCTGTCTTGCAGCACAAGGGTGCACCTGAGCTCTGAGGGAGCAGCTCCTGCTTCTGGGATGTCCAAGAGTAGTTGTCGGTGCAAGGGGTGAGGAGGAAGGTCTCAAGAAAGCTGTGGGCAGGAGCAGGACAAGACCGTGGGGCACCTTGGGCTACAGCAAAATTTGAGTGCCGGTACAACGAGCAGGCTGTGACAGGAGTGAGTGGGCAGGTTTTGCTGACACCACATCTCCTCCACCCAGATGTGGAAAGTCTCGTCCTAGTTCCATTTGTTGCTGATGAAAACATAAAGGCTTAAATTTCTGAACCCCTGGGAGTTCGCTGTGTGTCTGACCCCACAGCTGTGTTTTGAGAGTCTTGGGCATTAGCTCATAGCTCTGCTGCATGGGAGAGTGGCTGTTTGGCTTCTGGCAGTCAAGCAACCCAAATCCATGAAGGCATCTCTACTTGCTCTTCAGCATGCCATGGTAGACACACTTTGAAGTATTCATATTCTGGAGTAAGCGTCCCCACATTAACTGGTGAGGGACATACGTAAGCACACCTAGATAAGCCCTATAAATGAGCGTAACCCTAAACTGAACTAAAAATTCATCACCCAATTGCATATTAAGTAGCTGAGAAACCGTTCTGGAAGCTTCAACGCATCTGAGAGTCCAGCTTTCCAGAGGTGGGAATTCATAAAAAGGAGCTGATCCAGAAAGCTCCAGAGACCGTGATTTTGCAGGAACATCCATGCCAGGACAAGTACCACTTGTCCACCATCCAAGACTGCCTGACTCACTATGCCATGGAGGCAACTCACAGAAACAGAGTGGAAATAGCTATCGCAGTGGCATTAACTGGTGGACACGATGAATGCCTTCCCCAGCAAGTAGCTGAGGATGTTTTGGTAAACCTTGTCCAAGGCAGTGGCACAGAGGTAAATTATTAACATGGTTTCTGAACATCTCCCTTGAGTGGGAGCAGGAAAACCAAAACTGTGAAGCAAAAACCAGAATATGTGAAGCCACTTGAATGCTTCATTTTGAGACAAATCTGGCGGAGAACTGGGAAAAGGGGTTGCACAATGTCCTGGAAGCAAATAATACTAAGAAAACATCGGATTGTTGAAAAAAATACCTCTCCCCCCAGCTCCAGCCTAGCTCAGCACACTGAGCACCACCTGGGGAGAGAAGACGAGCTAGCTGCTGAGCAAAAAGCATTGGATGTTCCACATAGGCTGTTTTTTAAGTCAGGAAATAATTCAGGAATTACTGTAGGAGATGGCAGCTGGGCAGGCTGTCCACCACCACGTATCAGGCCAGCATAATGCAGAGCCATATGAATATGATCTGACCAGATAGTCTGATTAAATCCTAAATGACTCGTGGGGTAACTGCTAAGCGGGTCAAGGCAACAGTTACTGCAAGAAAAATAGATTTTGGCTTTGTGCAGAGGAGTGGAGGCTGGAAACTACACTTTTCCAGTGAAAATGTTACCTATTAACAGCATCCTATTAGAAATGCAAGGCGAGGCATGAGGACGGCCAAGGTCAATGCCCACTGCTCCTGTCCCCTTCCTTAGGACTCAGAAACCCACCTGGGCAGCTGCGCTTACCAGGTGGCTCAATCCAGACCCCTAACTCCAAAATGCAGGGGAGCCCTGCAGTAATAATAGCAAATATTAAGACCCACCCCCACACACCACCACCCCCCCCCATCCATGCAGACGGTAGGAAACAGACTGCGTTTGCAGCCCTATTTTTAAGCTGTGCACTTGCAACACTGGTTGCAGGAGAATCCAGCTTTTCGGAGAGAGGTCCCATCTTTTAGGCAAACACCTGGCTGCATTAAAAGAAGACACCCTCCTCTCCCAGACTCCCTAAAATCCCAGGTCCTTCGTTAAGGCTTTAAAGCAACGGTTTTAACCAAAGAGCCGAACGCTGAGGCAGCGTTGGAGGGGCCATGGCAGAGGGGGCGTACGGGTGGTGGTGGAGGGGGTACAGGTGGTGGAAGAGTCTTCCCCCGGCCGCCCCTCCTCTCCCCTATCGGGGCAACCGCTGCACATTGCTGCACATTCGTGCCCGGAAAAGGGGCGGTGCTGCCGCCATCGCCTCCGCAGCTCGGTCCCGCCTCCCGCTTCGCACAGCCCGGCTCGGCGGCGGGGATGGCGGCGGTGCGGGGTCGGGTGCTGTGCCTCTTCGATGTGGATGGAACCCTGACGCCGGCCCGGCAGGTAGCGAGGCACAAGGGGACATCGATTTCGGGGAGGGGATGGGGGGGAACATGAGGTCGGCATGGCGGAGA
>NW_010184480.1:7723-11233 GCF_000695765.1 Mesitornis unicolor | reverse complement strand
TGCTGGCTCATGTTCAGTCGGCTGTCCACCAGCACCCTCAAGTCCTTTTCTGCCTGGCAGCTCCAGCCACTCGTCTCCAAGCCTGTAGCACCCATGGGGTTATTGTGCCCGAAGTGCAGGACCCGGCACTTGGCCTTGCTGAAGCTCACACAATTGGCCTCAGCCCATGGATTCAGCCTGTCCAGGTTCCTCTGCAGAGCCTTCCTACCCTCAGGCAGATCAACACTCCCTCCCAACTCAGTGTCATCTGCAAACTTGCTGAGGGAGCACTCAATCCCCTCATCCAGATCATTGATAAAGGTGTTAAACAGGACTAGCCCCAAAACCGAGCCCTGGGGAACACCGCTTGTGATAGTTTATGAACATTAAAAAGAAAACTGACATAATTTTGACTAGCAAAACAATAAATGCAAATGCAACAACTTCATCTAGTTCATCTGCTCCTTATTTAGATTCAAAATCACATCTCAAGTTTTTCTTAATAAAGTTTATAAATTCAGATAAGAATTAAAATCAACTGTGCGTCATCAGATGCCTCATTAACTTGATAATAAGTGTCGTACCACATTAGAATTGACACTAAATTATGAATCCGGTTTTGAATTTCTGTATATCTTGTATAAACATAACTTGTTTTGCCACCAATGCTCGCTGTAACTTTTAAACTCTTGGAATTATTTTAGTGATTCCACTTCTAGTTGAGTGTATTTTTCAGTGTATTATAGACACTGAAATACTTCCCAAACCAGCTTCCTATAGTAAAGCTGGCATAATAAAGATACTAACCATAATTTTCTTACATTTCTGTCTGGAAATCTGTATGATGCTACACGGACAAAACCCTTCAAAATATGAGACACTAAAAAACTACCTGCAGACCAGGTGATCTCGAAGAAAGCTAAGAAGCAGATGCCATAGGATACAGGTTCTCACAAATACATTTACTGTTTTGATGTGTAATGAGGTTTACTATATCTAAGAAGATTCTTCCAAAAATATCCAATTCTTATTTTAAACTAGATATGATTTCTACATTAATATAAAATTCCAACACCGATTTTAAACATGCTCTGTGTGTTAGCAGCGCATTTCCTCTTCAGAGATGAGGGCTTATACATTATTTAATTGCTGTATATATTTTAAAAAATACATACTGCCTATCACCTGACCACACATGCCCTTCAAACTTACTGCAGATGGGAGGTAAAACATGCTAGTTAGTCTAAAATCATACTGTGAAAGAAATTTAAGATAACCCAGTTTATCTTGTTTTTTTACAGCAGTACCTCCTTCTCATAACCTCAATCTTGAGAACTATACCTTTAGCCAACAAGTGATCGCTGCCATTATCTACTGACCCACTACGATGGCACCTGTGTTCAAATGTTTAGCTTAAATGCCCATGTTCAGATGTCAACAGCTAATTAATGTGGTTCTTAGAAAAACTGAATAAACCAGCACTCACAAATAAGTAAAAGAATAGACACCAGGCAACACTGTAAAAATAAGCTGCTCTCAAAAGCAAAGAGTTGCTTGAGCTTAAAAACAGTAGAATGGTGCCTCATGGTGCCATTTCACTGCTGTGGAAGGCCTCGATCAACACAAAGTGGAAAGTGCAAATTCTAGCTTTAATCTCATTTCAACCTACCTTCTCCTGAGAGACCGAGCTTACAGCATGCAGCCCTTCACCACCTCCTGCAAAGGCTCGAGAGGCTGTAGCCTGAATTACTCCAAAATGTAAGAGAGAGAATAAGGGAACTAATGAAGGAGAAAAACACCTTGGCCAGATTTGACTGCGCTGCCATACCACTAGATAGAGAATCTGTCTTTCTTCTTGTCGCTCCTAGTTTAACAAACAACTATTTTAGCAAATACTGAGACAGTAGGCCCAGCAAAATTGAGATACAATTAAATGAAGAAAAACATCAAAAAAGAAGTCAATCTCAGAATTTAGAGTTCATCCTTTACAGCAAGACAGAAACGAGAAATGGCACACAGAGACTGAGGGAAAGCAGGAAAGACATGGAGGTAGAAAGACTGGAATTTTTGTCTTTGAACGCTTTCTGGACACTCGAGCATAACTGGGAGTCATGTAACCCATTCAGGTACAGGATTCATCAACCTAGAAAATACTGAGGACTCAAACTGGGACAATTACGATGTTAGCAATGAGGTTCAATTATAAAGAGACTCACCTCCTTCAAAAGGGAGCATGCAAGCACCAGTATGTCCTTCAGAGAGCTGTCGCGGAATGAGGTAGCTATTTTACGATGTTTCGCTGAAGGTCTTGAATAATCAACCTAAGAAAAGTTAGGACATAATAAACAATATTCCTTTCTCTGCTAAAACTGAATGGTAGGTATATCTGGCAGATTAATTATTTGACAATAGCAACGAAAATTATGGTTCAGCACTATAGATCTTAGCAGCCTCCTGCAGCGCCTTCTTTTTTTCCCTTCAAGGTTCTCCCTTTCTGAACGGAAAGGTCCGAGATACTTCTTTGGGCACAAGAAAATCATTAGCAGAAATACAGTTGAGAAAGTTGATCAGTCACTTTGCCTTACTAGTTCTAGTGACTGTGATGAGAGATACAGTATGTGCCTGGCACAGATGGAGTCCCTGCACTAAGAATTTCTTGCGTCTTTAAATATTTTGGTGGGGGGAAGAAGGTGTGTTAACCTTTTCATGTCTAAGAAACGTTTCTCCAACCATTTACATGAAGGGCAGAAACATTCAGCACACTGCTTTGTCAACAATACACACATCCCTTGCAGAAGGAGAAAGAACCACAAACATGCTTACTAGATTCATTTCCTGAGTCAGCTCTGAGAGAATCGTTACTCCTATTATATAATGGTCCACAGTACCCTACGGGGGAAAAAAGACAGGATTGCTCAAACATCACAGCTTGTATTTAATATTTGCCAACATTTCTAGAATCAAGAAGAATTTTCGGCTGAGATATCCGAAGCAGTTTAGAAGGCTTTCATTCTAAATTCTATCAACATTAATAGAACCAGACCTTCAAACTCCCTAACTAGCTCTCAAAATAAACAGCAGTAGGCATCAAACATTTGCATCAGAGGGTGTGATCTGATCATCATTATTTAAGTTCCTTGGAATGTTTCAAAATTTGGATACAATGCAGAACTTTGCATTTAATTAATAAAATTTACCTGTCTTCACTGAGTTACTACAAAGAATTTATAGAAAAATTAAATCAGCTTCGTTAAAAACAAAACTGTCAAAAACAGTTGATTTAACTGCAATTAGGCCTTGCCATTGAGTCAGGGGGAAGATCTCTATGTCCACTTCCACAGCTGCAGACTGCAGCCTCAGCTCCCCAGCTGCCCAAAAAGCAATGTCATCCTTGTCAACATTTTCCTGATATTTGTAACAACCACATTCATTTTTGCAACTCTGAAGATCACCCAAAGTTCAACAAATGAAGAGCCTGGCTACTTAACAAGGGACCTAACATTTCACTGTCATCTATTTTGTATTATCACT
>NW_010184480.1:0-7692 GCF_000695765.1 Mesitornis unicolor | reverse complement strand
GGAAGAGAAAATTTCAGAGAACTCTCAAGCAAAGTTTATATTGTTGCCTCATCTGCATTCAGTAAGATTAAACATCCTGCGCTGTAATTTGAACACAACTTTCTTTTACATTTCAAATTCTTAGAACAGTCCGTATGAATGTTTCTTAGGTCACAAATCCGCAAAAGTGGAAAATGAAACCTTCCGTTTTTCACAAGTGTGAAAAGCCGCGTGGTGAATTAGGAAGGATTTGGAACAGAACTGCAGACCTTGCTGCTACACCCTTCTTCTGTATTAAATCACACTCAGATTCACACTGGATGAACTCAATCTGGAATGCTAATGCATATGCATTTGAAACTACCACATGCTAATTATTAACATATATTATTATTGTTTAGGGATTTTTTTTTTCAATTTTTATCTAAAATTTAATTCCCTTGTAGATCTATGGCTTAATTTTCTTTTCTACAGGAATTCTTAATTTAACTAAAGAAATCTCTTAAGAAGCTAAATTTTGTATTTAAATCTCTATTTTTAATGAGCTGCACACTGAAGAGTCACACTGCAATCATTTTAATAACAAATGCAAGATCCAATTACAGTACATTCATAAAAATAACTGCAAAATGGTGGAGAAGTATACTTGAGTTTGTTTTTAATAAACAGAATATTGCAACTTATCTTTTATTAGTCATTCCCAATGTAACTGAAGTAGTACATTAACTTGAACAGTATCACAATCAAAGTAAGACTGAAAAACAAATGAGAAACTCATTGGCAAGAAACAAATTTAACTTTCTATTTTCTTGCTGAGTTGCCAGGACCACCAACACATACACACATAATGGATCATTTCAGAAGTAAATCTCTAAATAGCTTAAGTTTTCTGAATTTTTTTCTCAAAATAGTACTAGGCTTTACATTCACACATATTCAGAAAGGTTAAGCTGTATTAACCTCTAAAGCAGATTAGCCATCTCACAGAAAACTTTGTAAGAACCTTTTTATGCATTTTAAAAGTATGAAATAACCAAGTCTGGCCAATAACCCATGGCATCCAATCACTTTCTACAAACTTACTTCACTCCTCTTTATATGGATGGAGAGAGAACATATATACATGCAGGGATCTAAGTACCCAAGGATAAAAATATGAATCATCAATTTTTCATCAGGTGAAAAAGGAATGGGGCAAACAAGGACCACAACCACAAGTATGTACAGTGTATTTCAATTCTGCATGCCACAGTTGTATCTTTACACAAGCTTTCCTCAGTAACTTCAGAAGAAGGGGTATCTAATGATGTCTGCTCAAAATCCAAGAGTAGATGAAGTCCCACTGTTTATACAGAAAAGTAGCAATAACTTATTATTACAAGAATCACAAACAGACTCATGCTTTATAACATTTCATAGTCTTACTCTTCAGGTGGTGCAATACCAGCATGCCTAACCAGGCAACGCTAACTCTGACAGCTAATGCTATCAGAAATGTTATCTCCACATCAGCTGAATAAAAGGCATTAAATAGAGCGGCTTGACAACAGGGGGTGATGTTTTACCACGCTATGAAAAAATGCTTTGGAAAAAGAAACCAACCAAAATACATGATGACACTAAGAATGTGTCAAAGCATGACAGCACTGTGAGCCATCAAGACACACAACCTCACACAAGTATCAAACCCGCTCTGAACCTTCACTGCAGGGCGATCTCCTGTTCTAAGCAATGATCTTCACACTTTTTCCACCCAAGTGTGTAACAACTAAGTGAGGTAACATGCCAATCTCTAAAAATGAAGAGGTCCAAATCAAAATAAATTGCAGAAGTGAACGATTGTTTCCTACCTGCAAAAATGTTTTCACATCCGTAATGATGTCTCTGAAGATGAGCTGATCTTTTAGCACCTCAAACCATCCTAGTTTCGTAATTTTAGCAATGACTTGAACAAGAGCTTGGATGACAAAAGGAGCCAGTTTGGGTTGAGATGCTACATAGTTTAGAATGTAATTTCCTGAAAAAAACCCCAAACATTTAAAAATCAGCAACACAAGTCTCCTGTAAAGAAAGTTAATTAAATGGTTCTAATAGAAACTTAAAGCTTGGATTTTTTCTAAAAAAACCCTATATTACCATACTAATTAACCCTATATGGTTAGAACAGTAACTGTAAGTTAGGTTAAATCATTAGCTACAGGTAAACATTTAGTAACACAATGCATATTACATACATTATCATTATACCAGGACAAGGATGACAACAACTTGTGAATTCAGAGAAGACTGGCAGATAAAAAGAGTAATTTTTCATTACAGTCCCTGTACTAGGCACTGGTTATTTCACCATGTAATGGCTGCTCTCACAGTCAACTCAAAGACACATTAAAGCTTTTTTTCAAACAAGAGTCCCTACTGAGTGTTCTCAATTCCATCCAGGACATTCCTTTGGGTAAGGCACACTGCAACCACAGCAATTCCCCTCTAAACAGAAGGAAATTAACCTGTTCCAAAAGTTGTTGAAATGTATAAAATTAAAGTTGACTAAAGTTAATCTTTACCTAAAAGGACATGGAAATCTTATCAGAATCAGCAGATTCTCAGCCATGCATTTCATGCATTTCCTATCCACAGAACTGATACAACAGTGCAGATTTTCTAAAAAATCCTGTAGGATCTTAATCCTGCAAGTAAGAACCTGCCCTAGCATGACTTTTACAAATATTAAGAGCTGATCATGAGCAATGTTACATCTAAGAGACTGGTGCACATACTAGCAATATCTGCAACTTTCACCCTTTCAAACATGAACTGAATCTCTTTAGCAAATTGCGGGATAAATACAAAGTCTATCTTGAAAAATTGCTACTTTTTAAAACACAAAGTAATCTGAGCTTACATTTATTTATTTTAATGTTGAAACTAACAAATGTTATTTGTGAGCTAATTGCAGAGAAACGGTGAAACGATAGTGAGGGTGCCAGAGCACTGGCCCAGGCTGCCCAGAGAGGTTGTGGAGTCTCCTTCTCTGCAGACATTCAAAACCCGCCTGGACGCCTTCCTGTGTAACCTCATCTGGGTGTTCCTGCTCCGGCAGGGGGATTGGACTGGATGAGCTTTTGAGGTCCCTTCCAATCCCTAACGTTCTGTGATTCTGTGAAAGAGCTCAAAATCACCTTTATGTTCGTTCTCTCACAATGACTATCCTATGACGAACAGGCATAGTAAATGGTGAGAGCTAGAGAAAAACCACAGCATCCACTGAATGGATACTGTGCTAACATGAAGTTTCAGATCCAACTAATATAATGAAATTTTAACCAGAAATGTTACTTACGAATGTCAATCCTTTGTTCGATAGGTAGTGGAGATGCTCTGCTTACAAGCTTAGACAGGCATGTTGCTGCTAGAAGCTGAGCAAAAGACGTCTACAAAAACACATCAAAAGACATTACTCAAAAATAGGCTCATTAAAGGCAGGGACAGTAAGTCAAAACCTGATAAATAATCAATAAATCAGATTGGTCATCACTTTCTGATTATGTTTGTTAAGCACACCAACAATTTCTAAAAGATGTATTTTAGTGATATCTTTGTTTCATTATAAATAAACAACTTACAAAATACTAATAATTTAGTGGAAATCTAAAAATATCAAACATGTTGATGGAAATCATTACTCTAAAAGCAATTTCACTATTCAGTGAAGTTCTTTAGTTTTGAAACCTGTTTTAAAATCACTTGATAATTCAGGACTAGGAACTGATTACCATGGGTCCAGTCCTGGATCAAACGCATTTCCTCTTTTTCTCTCTCTCTTTTTCCAAATAATTTGAAAAACACAGCAAGAATTACACTGTACTCAGCTTGGTCTATCAAATCAGAAACAACTCCCATAACACTTTATCTAGCATTAACCATGAGAATTAAACACCAAAGATAAAACTGAATAGCAACTGAAATAAAAGAATGGTTTATACTAATAGACAACAGATAAGCAGTTTATGGATTTTATTCTTTAACACATTTTTTCTCATTGTATCTAACAGCTAGAAACAAGAACAAGGTGATGTTGCAACACCAGGTTATACCACACGATGTCCCGACACTGCCCTACAGATTACACAGTTCTTGATTAGAACCCCTTCTGAAAGTACTGAAAGCCAAGATGCCTTCCCTTTTTGTCCCTGACATCTCTAACACAAGATATTATCAGTCTACAATGACCACCTCCAAATAAAATTAATTCCAGGACCATTTATGAAACAGAGTATGTACAAAAACGGGAAACTAATTTTGCCTTTATTGTATTGATATGGTAATGATCCATGGCTGAGAAACCTATACGAGCTTCCATGAGCATGATGACATTTACGGGTAACACATCTTTCAGACACTCACCGTTCCTTGTTCTAATAGAAGTTGGCATTGGCTAAGACATTCTGGGCTATCAATAAGCTCCAAGAGTACCTTCTCAGCTCGCATGCGCTGTGTTAGATCAGTTCCTTCATACAGGTGGTTACACAGTACCTCTAGTTCTGCCAGACTCTGTTAGGAAAAAACACAATTGAAACTCCCATGAAGACTTTGCAACCACATAAGATTTCTGTAAGTGTTTATCAAACTAGGTACTATACCAGTAACATGAACTCTTACTTATGCTAAGCTTTCCATATGATTTACATTTCCATTACCAAAAAACAGGAGGAGGCTTTTTGTCTCAAGAAGCCAAAAATTACTCTGAAAATTAGGTTGTCATTTCTTATTCTGTCAGCTACCAAAGTATTTTTAATATGGTTCAAGCTATCAGTTTTTCCTGACTCTTCAGATGGGAAGCCCATAGCTTTTCCAAAGGTGAAAAGATGGAGAACAGTGAACATTTTGAGCTATGCTACTTAGTCAACTTCCAGCAAATTGCATTTTAAAAGCTGCAATTACTCATCTAATTAATACACATGGAAAAAAACCCAGCATTGTCTGTACCTGTCAGTGCAAACATCAATAAAAGATGGGACAGTTCAGAAGCTATAGCAACAACAGAAGAGCTAAAATTCCTTTCCACTTAGACACTGAAAAAGTTCTCTTTGATAAAGCCTCTTCGGTGGCAGCGGGGGGATGTGTATGTGAGGGATATGATTTAAATCTAGTAAACCCTGTCTCACAAGAGAGGTAACGAACCCTTTGAGCATGTTTTGTAATCATTACACAAATAGAAGTTTTAGCACCCATCAGGTTCCCAAAGCCTATGGAACCCTCACCAAGAACCACAGCATTAGAAAGTACCCAGTAAATATTTCATTACTTGAGTGTGGCTCAGAAAGAATAGTAAAAGAGAACACATAGTACTTGATAAGTCTCATTTAAAAGCCTGAGCCAAAATCCTGGTCACCAGCCTCTTCAAAAAAGATGTTCTGTACTTAAAATAATTGATTCAGCACAATATAGCATCACTTATATATCGTAGCTCAAATATCTTTTAAAAATCCAAGACAGTAATAGTGTCTCTAGCAACCAAGGCACATTCTGTTTTGGCAATCAAAGCACGTAATTTCCCAGAGACATGCTTCTTGTAAATTAAAAAAAGAAAAATAAATTATGGTCTTTTCCCCATTTTTGTTCTTGTTGTGCACATGGAACCCCTGGCTTTGATCAGTTTTTTCTGAATTTCAGTAATAATGGCACTTTAAGAGTCCTCAATTTTCAGTCAAAAAGTAGCCACGTACTTCTTCCTATACAGAAATGTTAAGAAATAGCGCGTTTGCTTCTGGAATGAATAGATCAAATACCTCAAAGACTGAGATCAACAGAGACATCCTTTGTGTTCATTCCCTCCCCCTTCACGTTCAAAGGGAGCAGAGGGAAAATAAGGCACAGGTAACAATCCCAGTGATGCAACCTCAATAGAAGCAAGATCGATGCCAATAAAGTGAAAATTAAGGCTCATAAAATGCAAGCATACGCATTAGGGAAAATACAATACAACACTAAACCCACATGACTGGGGAAAACATGGGAATAAGGACATCTAGCAAAGACAGTCTTCAGACAAATTACAATGCATCTTTCCACAATGGAACACTTCCAATACAATCAAAGCAGCATGAAATTATCATGTCATAACCAGCAAAAGTAAAAGACCCTCCTTTATTTGATCTGAAATTTGACTTCCCAGTCTGGAGAAACTTGGCAACGAGTTTGAGAAAGTTCAAAATAAAGCACGGATACCAACCCAGCCACCAAAGTCTAAATCATCTGTATACTGAGTGGCATTAAAATAGCAAACCTCTGAAGGACAATGAGGGAAACCCACCATAAATTTTTAAAGCAAGCCTGAACAAAAACTAGATAATGATCTTCAAAGAAAAGCTGATTATCAAATATTGAGGCTAACAACCTCCAGCACTCTGAAATGTTTTATGTGGACATGTCTGGTCTCAGGAGAATGTTAAGACAAAGTTTCTTACTGGGAGACTTTAGGTATAGCCAGAAATTGCTCAATTCTCAGACTGCCAAAGAACTTGTTAGATGTTTTCTGGGTTGTATTTTATGTGTAGTACTAAGGAAACATCCTTATTTTTCTCAATTCAGAAGGTGAAACTAGAAAACACAACCCGAAACCAGCAAACACAACCATCTTGTGTATGGTCAAATCAGCTGATAAGAGATATCATTCAACTTTAAGAAAAAATACCTGGAGGAACCAATGAGATGTCAAAAACTAGCTCTCTGTATTAGATACATATTTTCTTCAAGAACACAGGAGACTTTCACAATCCCTTTTTTATTGTGAGACAAAACATGTGAAACCGATGCCTTCAGACACCTCCTTTACTCAAATCCTTATCAACAACTGAAAGGTGATTCCTACAAAAACAACAGTGTCAATGAGGAGAATCTGTTCGATTCTGGCTGCTTTAAGCAAGTCAGGAGTAGAGACCTGCGTAAGAAGTGGCATTTTTTAATCACACAGCAGTGTAACTTCTTCCAAGAAACAGATTCACATCCTAACAAAAAGGATTAGATACTGTGATTTTTTTTCCTGCTTGTTGCACTTTCATATATTGAAGAGTAAGCTAAATAAAGTTCTCCAGATACTTCTGGTTCCACCTCTCCAGCTCTCAGAAGTCCCTGGCAGCTCTCCTACTAGCCTGTGAAAGAGCCAAGGGTCAGAAATGCTGGGGGCCCGGCTCCACAGCAACCCACCAGGCAGGCAGCCAAGGAGCCAAGCAAACTGGCAGGAAACCAGGTAGGTTCCTGATTAAAGTTTTGCTGACACTGACAAATTCCCTCAGACATTTTGATTTTAACCAGTATTTTCTGACTGAAAACATTCAGTTGCACCAGCTCTACGCAAGAGCAACAGGATGGACATAACTGCTGAAATGACACAGTTTAGGAAAAAAAAAGAAAAAGAAAAAGAAAGAAAAAAGGTATTTGGGCATGAGGTGGTAATGAAAGATATTTTAGTGGTCCTTGTATTTAGCATGCCTGGTGCCCAAGTATTTAAATGCCAAAACGGCCTCTCTAACACTGTCAAAGCCTACTGTCACCAATCCAGTGAAACCACAGGGGACTCCGGATAAAAGCTTAACACCTCAGCAAGCGTTTTCTGGGGCCCTTTTCCCACTCCTTCCCCCCGTTATTTGAGATGCTGTTTCAGTGGCCAATGTTCACCTCAGACAAGTCTTGGAGCGGGGCTGCCCCTGGGTAGAA
>NW_010184479.1:35046-36055 GCF_000695765.1 Mesitornis unicolor | reverse complement strand
TGATTCTGTGATTCTGTGATTCTGTGATAGTTGCAGCAAATCTTTAGTAAGGGCCATCACAGGATATGGCTGCTTATACTGGCTGCTTTCTCTAGATTTAAAACTGCAATGAAAACAGGATACTATGTTGTCTACTGAGAGAGACCACTGTTCTATGGTTTCCATTTTCATCTAATAGACATTTGGCCAAGTCTCTTTAAATCCACAATCCAGTCTCTGTTCTATAAAAATTAACTACTTTTTCATTGGCTTGCACAGAGTTAAGTGCTTTGCCACGGACCTGTCTATTGTTTTGCTCCCTCACCTATTATTTGATATTAGATTTCAAGTTCCTTAAGACAGGAATCTTATAACGTATTTTGCACTGCAGAGGTATCTGGAATACATTGAGTCAACTTAGAAAACACACAAAAAAGTAGAAAAGATAACATGGCAATGACTGTGAATTTCACAGGCTCTCAATAGTGCACATTTCTACCAGTTTTTAATTCTCATACAAAGGATTCTGGGTTAGACTTGGAATTAAAGAGTGCAGGTGGTAAACTGCGAGCAAAGACTATAACCATAATATTTTTGTAATATTTTAGTTACACGGAACTGCGAGTAGGCTGTCATGGTTTTAAGTAAAGATAAATCTCTCGAACCAGCTAACTGATCAGAAGAGTGTTTTCACTAAGTGATGACTTAAAAACTAAAGTCATTGGCTCAGGAGGCTTTTCATAGTGTTTCTGGAGTGTTTAAAGATCTCTTTACCTTGTGAAAATACCATTTCTTTGGGAAACAGTTTGCCTTCAAGCCATACGCATTACACTATTTCTGTCTTTCTCAGACACCCAATTTTGCCATTGCTGGGACACTGCCATTTCCTTCTAATTTTACACAGAGTATTATTCCAAGCCTTTTCTGCAATTCTACATTATAGAAACCAATGTTAATTCAGCGATAGAGTTTAACTCACACTCTTAACTCACTATGCCTACCTAATCTAGCTAGGCACAAGCAGTGCTTG
>NW_010184479.1:712-35015 GCF_000695765.1 Mesitornis unicolor | reverse complement strand
GCATTCCTGGTTCTACCTGAGTGCCCAGGTAGAAAGTTCCACAACCATTCTCATGAAGAGTAATCAAAGCAGTAATCAGACCAAAAAGAGACCAAAAGCCTCTCTCAAATGTGCCTAGAATTCACACTGGCTCTGCCACTCTTTTAATTGCGTTTGCCAGAGTTCATTTTCTGGGAGACAAGGGACAGCAAGAAGTAGAACAAATATCTGAGAAACCACTGCATTCTTCGTCTCTGGGCAGTGACAACAGCAGCACAAACTGACCTTATCTATCACTGGCGAATGCTCCCCATAAATACAAACAATGCAGGAAAGCAGCTGATATTGCAACTTTGTTGGTAAAACTCCATTATTTAGTGGGTAATACACTGGCGCTTACCATGTAACTTTAATACAGAACTCCAGGATTTACAGTGAGTCACACTGTGTGCAAACATTGCCAAATACTGTGATTTGTGTTTGGCAGGATTGGAAGAGTAGAAACGGGGGTAAATATAATGCATGGTCTTTGTTTGTTTTAGCTACTTTGTTAGGGCTTTGATATGTCTTTGCCAGTTAGCTGAGAGACTTGGGGAGCTGGATGAAAGAAAGGTCTCATGTTTGTGTGTGTGCATCTGCATTTTTTCATGCATACATGTGCATATATTCATACATCTGTAGCCTTATTTATATGGAAAAGTGGGTGAAGAGTTAGACAGGCTTATACAGTAGCAGTTGTACAATCATTATCTATAACCAGTTAATTACTCTCGGAAGAAACTGAATTGTTTTTACTACTCTACTATTCCTATTTTTGTTATCTTAATGCTACTGTGTTTCTGATGCTTTAGAGGTGTGAAGTACCAATAGGGCATAGGCAATAACTATAAATACTGCATATGCCATAGACCTCAGAATAAACCTTTTCCTGATTTACAGCATTTGGGTACCCTCAATTTGCCTGATTTTGAATAGCAGGAGGGGGAAGAAAGGAATTAGAGTGAATCTGGGGGTTGAGGGGAAGAACATGACAGTTTTTAACATATTTTGTATTTTGAAACCACATAGAAAATATGCCAAAGGCAGTTAAGGTAATAAATTTCTCACACTAGTGTCTGTTACCATTAATTCATCTTTGTTGATGGTACACATACACTGGACCTCTCAAAATCATGGTGACATCTTTCCCAGTGTTGCTTTCCAACATCTGATGTCATTGTAATAAGACATTATATGAAACTCCTTTATTACTACGGCTAAGAATAGAAAAAAATCTAATAGATGTATGAATGATAAGCACTTAATGCAATAAACCATAGCATGCTGTGCTATGACATGTCTACTAGGAACTGGAAAAAGCAGCATCTACTTTGGTTTAGGGTTTTTTCCCAGCTGGGGTCTGAACTGGTTCTTCTTCAGCACTGGAAACCATTGCAAAGGAGCAGTGTGTTGCTCCTATCCTGAAGAATCCCGCCTTGTTGGCATTTCTTTGGACTTTGTTTTAGGATTTGTTGTCAGCCTGACCTGGTGGCTTCACTGACTCCTGTTGCCCTTTGCAAGATGAGCCTTAAGGAGGCAAATTCACTTGTTCTCTCTCACTAGAATCACTTCATCACTAACATGGACACTCTCCCAGTATGATGCTGTGAAAAGGCATGGAAAAGGTGAGAGAGCAGGACAAGTACTTCATTATGAACAATATGTTTTACGTTGTTGTTTTCTTTTCTCCTTCTGTTAAAAATCTTCTGAGCACCCAGACTTGACCCGTCAGTATTGTTGCAGTCAAGAGAACATTTTGATTGATTAAAGTAGTTAAAATAGGTATTTGCTTAAACTGCAAAGTTAAAATCACAAGATATATGTGCACAATTGCTTAGAGAAGGTATGTACCCTACACAGGTACATACCAAACGTAGAATAGTTGTGATAAGGCAAGGAATAGGCAATAACTCTTCTCATATCTGCATGCCAAAATTACGTAGAGGTAAGCTTTTGAAGTAAATCAATGTCTCGTATGAAATACAGTAGTTAGAAACCAATCATGGTAAAGGGCAAATTAAAAAGCGGACATTTTATGCATACTTGTATAATCTTGTGAAATCGCTTTGTTAAAAGCATATAAATAAGCTGTGAAAATGTATGGACTTCGGAGTACAATTAGAGAAGCTATGCGCTGTGTCTCCCCAGCGCTGCAATAAAGAAGTGCCTGCTTATCTGCAACTGCGCAGATAAGTTTTCTTGTCGTGATTGTGACCCCGTCAACAGTATCATTAAGAAACTCGTATTTTGTTGTTGTATGGGTGGAACTATGACACGGAACTACATTACTGTAATAGTTCAACAAAGATTCTTAAGCACATAGCATGCTGTAAATTTGCTATAATGGAAGAAAACATTTCTGGTCACTTCAGGGGAAGGAGAGGTCTCTTTACTGTGATCCCCCAAGTTTTACCATGGAAATCAAGGGTATATTCAGCTGCAGGTAGTAAGAAGTCAAAGCTGCCTGCATGCAATAGCACCCATCTCTGAACACTTCTGTTCACTCTTTGGTGTTTCTACAGCTTTCAGCATTCACATTTTCAAGTTTAAAAGCCTTCCCCAGTTTAACACAGAGCCCTTGATGCATCTCTAACTAGGGAGGATAATTAGATGAACCAGGCACACAATGCTGTTCCACTAAGGACAGTCTCTTTATCTTTGAAAAGCAAAAGATAAACTCCCACTGGAATACACAAAGAAGCAGTAACCATATGGGGATTGTGATGCTGAATATATCAGAGAAATCAAGAAAAATAGATCTCAGGATAAGTCAACATATGGCAGGCATCAGCAAGGCTTAGATATTCTCAGTTTAGGCTGTGTGTTTCTTACACAGGCCACAGAAAAAATGCTAATGCCAAGAAAAAAATATGAAAGATCAAAGTCTGCACATGAGTTAAAAGCAGCTCAACATGTGGGCACAACAAGTAATCCATGAAGCAAAGTAAGCAGCGCACCATATTTCAAGCTGACACTTCTAACACCTGATTGCAGCCACAGGGTTACAGTCAACTCTGTTCTCCCAGCCTGCAGCCCAGTCTTCTGACACCAGCATTTGCATGATGAAGAAGAGTAATCAGACCTCATGTTGCAGGACAGTCAGTCGTCACATGAAGGGATAATTAGCACATCTTTTTGCCCAAATCTTATACCTTGCTGATCACCATGTTTTCTGAAAATGCACTCTAACAAAAAATGAAACTGTTGTTTTTTCTCCATCCCCAGATCTCTTAGGCATTGCTTCCTGACTATCTTCTTCCGTCCAGGACCACTCAAGAGGTCGCGTGTGTTTTAGAGAATGTTTCCCTTCAGTTGAAGGATCGGACACTAATCCCTGCCAACAGCAACCTGACAGATTTGAAAGAGCAACAGATGGGTTGCAACATCTATGAGAGGAATAGTTTCCTCTCTTTCTGGAGGCAGTTGATACATTCACAAACTGGTCAAATTTGTTTTGTAATGCACCAGTCTATCTCTCAGAGAAAGTGAGTTAGCAGTTTCCAAGGTAATTCCCCTATTTCCCTGCCAACAGCTCTGACGGGAGCCCCTGGGGAAATAACCATTAAGCAAACATCTGTGTACTTCCTATCTGTCAACATCTCAACAACTTCACAAGTGGGGCCTGACATTAAGGACCTGCCAGCTTTACCAGAGCCTAAATTTTGAGGCAGCTGAGATTAGCAGAAACTCTGACTCAACAGTGATGAAGATCCAGAGATATATTGAACTGCACAAAGTAGCAAATTGCTCTTTTCCTAAATGTATTATGTTCATCTTGATACAACATATGTCAATTTTTACAATAAAAATCTCTCTTGAGAACCTGCTGCAGGATTTGTATTGTCATCTGTCTAGTGTCATCCGTCTGGTGATGATACATCGTATTGTCATCTTGTCAAAATGATTAAGTGAGCTAAAAAGCTAAAATTTTAGCACTTTCATGACAAATAAAATGCATAAAGGCTTCTTGTTTGTCAGCATCTGCTGTTTTAGTAATTTGGCTCTGAAGGAGGAGCAAAAAGGACAAACAGGGTGGGGTAAGGTAAGGAGAACCATTAATCTTGAGAAAAATAAGACTGTAATCTGCCCATCAACTTTAAAGTTAAAAAACAATACGGAATTTTATTTTCAAAGAAAATTATAAAGCAACTTGCTACTTCACATTCTCAGAAGTAAAATCTACACAATAGGTGCTACTGAATAGTTGCTACAATACTTTCAGGAGAGCAGAATATGTTTGTATCTTTCTTGCCATAAAATGGACCAGCCAATACTTCCAAACTACACCTGAAATACACCTTTGCATAGCACCTATCAGGGAGTATTTTCTTCATTTAGACCACTAGTGAAACTGCGATCCTACATCACGCTCAGTATTTATTAAAAACAGAGAGCTGTGTTGCAAGTGACACTTGCGGAGGCTGTACTGTAGTTCTCTTGACACAAACTTGTAATCAAGTTGAAAACATTTGATATTTTGGATTTAGATTTTATGCAAGCATCTCAATTGGATAAAAGTCAACATCAAATTTGATGCAGGACTCTGCCCCGGGCAGCTGTGGGGCATTCTCTAAGGCATCTTAAATTTATTTGCCTACTGCTAATGCCTCAGCCCATGACAGTGTGGTGATTTGGGCTGTCCTCTACTGCCATCAGCAGAGAGAATTAGAGATCATATTCAATACACATAATAAAGATATCTACCAGCTTCAGTGTTCAGTCTACTTGCCATTGACTACCATAGTGAGCCAGGATTTGACAGCCTTGAAAAGCAGATGATCTAAACTATTTTGTGGCTTTCCTGATCTCAGAAACTTAGATACCAACCGTACTTATAGGTCAGATGGTTGATGTGGCCCTGAATATTCATGTTTCATGAGCTCCTTTCTGTCTCCTGTCCTTCACAGAGGTAAAAAGCCTTGCAACCTTTACAAGAACATCTCCTTGACTGTGGATTGTGATGGCCTAAAGCGAAGTGTCAGGCCCTTTCATGAGCTCCTTCACATACATAATTCTGGCCAAAGTATCACTTTCTGAAGATGAGTAATAAGCCTTCTTCCTCTTTCCTTATCCCTCTGAGAGAATATCTGAAATGTAACAGTTAGGCTTTGAAATTGTCGTGTTGGAGTTATTGGGACAGTAATTGCCCTACACAGCTACCACTGGGAGCTGTTCAGAGTTAATGCTTGGAAAACAAGAAAGAAAATGCCCTGGAGTATTAGTAAACTTGCAGCTTGCATTCCTGAGGTTGCCAATATTAACAAGGACATGAAGGGAATAACAGCATCCTCTTTGAGCAGCTGTTTTAATCACCCAAGTCATGTACTGGAAGCCCCAAATGTTGGCTCATCACCTAAACAGTTCATGTGCAAGTGTGAGAGACAGTGCAGTTTCTTAAACACACCATCAGTCAAACCTGAATCTGGCAAATGCCAGATGATTACAGGACTTCTTGCTGTAAGTCACAGATCCTAGACTAGTTTGAAGCAAAAAGAAAGGCCAGTTTAATGGGGAATTCAGACCTCATATAATATGCAGGATAATGTATGTATGCTTATACTATTGCTCCAAATTTCTGAAAAATTGAAATAATGCTGAAGCTTGCTGGCTGTCCTCATCAGGGATAAATACTAAACCACAGTTGTGCCAAAACTTTCCCCAGTTAGTTTTTAAGACTTTGAAATTACCAACGTTGTACTCATTTTTTTCTGCCCAAACATTTCTATAGGTCTCCAGTTGGAAACAATGCTTTTGACAAGGAAGCTACCTATATTTCCTTCCATTTAAAAAAACCCCTTTTCACCAGTCCTATATGAGAACATGGACAAAGAAAATGTTTGTGTAGAACTGACATGCTTTATTTCCCTTTCAGTAGCCTGAACTTGAGAATCAGAGAACAGAGCTGCCAGCAGTAGGAAGTCCTCCACACTGGAGATAAAACAGCACACAGAGGAGGAAAGCAGTCAGCCAGGAGCAGGACAAGCAAACAGTACTGTGAAACATTTTTTTTTAAGTGTACCTATCAACTAGAAAGCTGTTGGCGGGGAATATTTGTATATCCCTACTGTTATCTCCTGTATTTTTGCTGAAAAACACATTTTTTTCTAACAGCCTCAGTTGCAAAGGCAGTGCTTTTTTACCCTCTTAGTAGGTTTAACCTAGACAATACTATGACAGCATTAAAAGTGTAGGTAATTCCTTTCCTTACTCCAGTCACTTCCAAGCATATTTTTTTCTGTCTGATATCACTATTAATAACCAGAGAGATCAAAATGTAACTATAATGTAAGCTTACATACTGGCAGCAAACTTCTACTGATGCTATACAGCTTAGAACATGGCTAAAAGAGCATCATGACATATTTTCCGTTTATATTAATAAAAACTAATTTACCTGTTCATTAATAGTGAAACTATTAGCTTAAAAATACTTCTGTAGAAGAAAGTGTCACCTCCATTCTGTGATGCTGAAGTCTGAATGGTACAAGTAGCAATAAAACTACACTATGTCAGCACCTTAGCAAAAATATCTTCTCACTCAGCAGCTAATAACAGGATGTGATAATGTCACGTCTGAATTAAAACAACAAGGATATTTATGTAGTGGTCTAGCACAGAGCACACAGCATAAAGAACACACCTGTCAGAAATGCATCTATTTGTATCACATTCTCATTTCTTATGTGTTCATTTCATTAGACTGTTTAGAAAGCAAGACCCTTTTGACATCCTTATAGTGGCATCCGTTTAATACACTGCAATGATGGATTAATAGTAAATTGCCTTGTTAAACAGAACGGACTTGTAGAACTGCACCAGGGAGCCTTAGGCGTGCCCTGAGCATACTTCTAATACTCTGACCGTGCCCCTCATTGATATATTCAAGTACCTTTATTTGTGCATGATCTCATCATACATGTGCCTAATGAAACCATGAAATCAGACTCTATCATTCACCAAAGGCTCCAAGAAACTGAGTTGTAATAAGATACAGAACATCCTCTCATGAAGAAATAAGTGTTGAAAAGCTAGGACACCAAATATACCTTTTATATTGTGGTAATACATCCTCTTGTTGATTTTATTTTATCCTGGAGATGGTGATATTTCAGCGGTAAGCAATACCACTGTCTCCCATATACACACACTGTGAGTCTTCACATTCAGAAAACAAAGGGAGGTGTCTGATCAAACAGAGCTCCAGAAGTGAGCATTTCCACAAACACATCGATAACAACCGGTCTGCATTCTCTTTGCAAGCCAGAAGGGAACCTGCGCGGCAGTCAGACAGTTTGTTGCTGAGGGGAGCGAAGATTTGTGAATATTTCAGTTTCTCCACGAGTCATGCAGTCTTCAAGAAAAAAACAATTCAAACATCAACCTTCAAATTTAACATCTTGAAAAACAGATAACAAAGAACAGTTCATAATTGGGACTAAAGCTGGCACTGCATAGACCAGACACATGCAACTTCCCAATGACTCAGCTGCATTAAGAAATATTTTTGTGATGCATCTACTCTTCCTAAATGGGATAGGCTTTTTTCTGCACACCTTGGTTCTGATGCTTTTTTGAGAAAAACCACACTCGTTTCCAGATATAGAAGGCTGGCTTATTACTGGGAGAGGAAAAGGGACAGAGAATGGCAAAGCACAGAAATACAGAGGCTCAAATAAGATCTTAAACAATTCTTTCTTCTTTGCCTTGAGCTATGAGGCAACCATTGCCTATTTTCTAGGACATTTAATTTGCGTAGCACAGCCTACAAGGATATTTAAGCAGGAGTTAATAGATGGTAAATTACAACATGAGTAGGTACAAAAGCATCCTGTTTACACTCATTTGCTCCGTATCATAAAGAGAAATTATACATATCCGGTCTTTCCAACTCATACTCAAACGATGTGTCATGGTGTTTTAAGCTTCAATTGTCACTGCCCATTAACAAGAGAGTCCATCACTTAAAAAGAACTTCGAATAAATCCCCAGGCTGTAGCATCCAAAGTGACTCTGCTACTGAAAGTAGCTGTATTGCAACTTCAGTCTGCAGTCACTTCACGATCCCTACCCCACTGATGATGATTTTACAAGCCTAAGCACAAATATAAACTAGACCCTTACCAGAGCAAGGAGAAAGAATACTTCCTTCTTAGCTTTGCTCTCCTCCAACTCTTTTTCCTCCTCTCTAAGCTTTCTAAGTGTACTTTTTCTTCTAGTATAATATAGCCAACACTTACTAGAAATTGCATTATCTTGAACACGATCAATTTTGCTTGCGGGTTGCAATGGCAATTTCTCAGAGCCCTCAAGAGGCCACCGATTTCTCAAGACAGAGCAAAAAACATTTACCTACTTTTTAACTTGGACACCTGTCCTGGGAATGCAGATGGCTTCAGCATGCACTACATCTCATTGACTGGATTATACAATTTTCTGGCTTACATTCAGCCTGTACTCTATTAGGCTAACAACACTTCAACAACAAGGCTTCCTCACATCAGCATTTCCACATTATACAAGTCACAGTTTAGTTACTGATGTGAATGGCTCCAAAAATGGCTTAGTCTTAGGCTCCAAAATCCACACATCCATTTTTTACAATGAACAGCAGAATCTGACACTTAAACATCCTATTTTTACTCTCAAAATCTAATAATAACTGTCAAACTTACTAACTATTGTATGGCTAATCAACAAATAAATTAGTTCTAATTATATCACGGCATTGTATGGTTTGCTGTGGTACCTTAGCTTGATCTCACAAGTTGGTACCATACTTCCATCTTTTGAGTGTGACCTCTCCACTTTCTAAGTAACAAACGTTATATAAATTTATGAAAGGAATGCACAACCTACAACTGCTTAAAAGACTACATGATAGAGGAATGTATTGTTGTTACTGGAGAACAGACCCTGCATTAGAGCAAAAAGCTCTGAAATCCAGGCAAGGCTTACAAAAATTGTGTTTGATATGTGAGGCTGCTAAGCCAGGCAGATAAAGGCCTAATATTCATGAATCTAACACTCAGTGTTCCTACCATTCATGGCAGTCCAAAGGAAATAAAATACTAAATACCTCTGAAAAATCAAGCTTTTTTTTTTATTGATTTGAAAGCAGATTCTCAAGTCTCAAAATATTTGCCCCCTTTTTTGTGAAATAAAGTGAAATACTCATTCATACCCTTCTTCCAGAGACTACAGTGGGACATGTTGGTAGCAGCCTTGGGCAGCTGTTCTTAACATTCGCAGTACCTTCATGGATGTCCACTGGCCTGAAAGTCACTGTGAAAATCACCAGCATTTTCTATGCTGATATTAAAACAGCACCATTATGAGTTAATACATCAATGATGATGATATTAACTTCCTTGCCATGCTGGGAAATCAGTCCAGTTCTTCCACAACTCTTCTATTTGCACATGCAGTACGTGAGCAGCACCAGACAGGCTCTACCATTACTTTAACAAAACTCCAGACAAGCAGTTAATCACAAAAGATCACTTTATTTCTCAAACCACATCCCTCTCATTCTTGAAAAGGTGCATTTCTAATTGTCACTATCTTAAATATACTCTATATTTTTCTATGACGTTAAATACTTTAGAGAAAAATCCCCAAAGAAATAAATACAAAGCACAACAGTTTCACTTTATGATTTGCTTTGAGCATTGTCTGGTCCTGCATCCACTCTGGCAAGTTTTGATGCCCTTCGAAACTCTTAAAAAAGAAATCCAGAGACAGCCTTCATTGCTCTCCACTACCCTCTGCTTATCAGCTGTTAATACAAGCTGTTAATACAAAGCTAGAGCACGCACAGAATAGCTCACAGCTGTTTAATAATTCTACAACTTTCATTACAAGTATGCACATTGGTACTAAAGATACAATCGTGATGCTTCTTTTTCTAGATGCTGATGAAAAGGCAATCAGCACTAACAAGGTTTGCCGGATTGTTCAATGGATAACTTACAAAACCAGACAATTCCCAAAGTTATTGATTGGATCACTGCAGCACAATCTGCAACTATCATTTTACCCGAAACCTAACTAGCCCAAATGGTTGGCAATGTGTATCCGTTGTGGTATAAAATATTACCAAGGTCATCAGAACATGCTGTGTGGGGTTTATTCCTGTATGATGAGCGCAGTCCAATGCAACAGCACAGCTCCTGCCAACAGCCAGGAATGGATGTCTGACGATGTAATTTTTATGACAGTTATCACAGAAAGAGAGAGGTGAAAGTAATCCAGTGCAGGCAGTATCACGTTCCTTCAAAGAGCCGAGACCAGAAACTTGAAGCACTTCCCATACCAGAAGCTGTGCTTCTGAAAAGTTTTTCTTGAAAGAGGTATCAGGATGAGCCTGAATGGGCGAGGTGTGAATTCATCCCAGTTACGCATCCCACTTGAGACAGTATTCCTGAAAATGCAATCAGGGTCTGGCAGGCTGATTTCGCTACATATACATGCACTTCAAGAACATTCAAAGACTGTGATAAATTCTGAAAACCTTAGCTAAAACTTGTACCTGTTCACAATAAGGTCTGAGGTAGTTTAGAACCGCTGTACATTTAGGAAATATGAGAAAGCAGAAAAGGAATTTAATGCAAAAAACATTCAAGATACAATAATAACTGCTACAGAGAAGCAGAGTGTAACCGTATCGTTTTAAGCGACGATCTGGCAAGAAAGAGGAGCACTGACAGAAATGAGCGAAAGATTCATTAAAAGCTGAACTTCTGTTTAGCCTGGCTTCTTATATTTAATTTCTGATCTTTGAAGGAACAACATTAACATTCACTTCAGAAAGAAAACCAACAATAATAATGAAATTGAGCAAAGCAGAAAGGAAATAAATTTTTACAAGATTCTGGACAAGGTTAATAGACATGGGCACTGGATTGTGAGTAATGCCATACTTCTCAAAACAAATCCACGTGCTCAGTGGCACGTCTGAATCTGCAGACAGCTGAAATACCTTCATGCTTTATTTAGAAAACACCACTTATGTACAACTAACACATTGAGCAATGCACAGCTAACAAACTGAGTGTGTATGTGCTGCATCATGGTAAGAGAGAAACACTTAAATTTATATTTAAATTTAACTTAGATAAGTCTGCACAAAGCCTGACCTACAAAGCCTCTTGACCTAAGTCAAGAGAAAACCTCGTATTGATTTTTCTTTTAAGGACAACAAACAGATTGCAAACAGATTATGGAACTAAAAGCTTCAAAAAGGAGTAGTATTTCCCATATCCATAGGCAGCCAAATTTAATTTTTGCTCGCTGGCACATGACAGCCTAGTGGCAGTTGTCTTTAAAGTCTGATGAACAGGTACGAAGGTATTTTATTCAGCATATAACAAATCTGAACTTCAATTCCCATGACATTTATGTAATGAATCAATTATAACTTTTTTCAGAACACTGAGCTGTATTATTCTATTAGGCTAGAAGGAACGGGAAAAGAAGTAAATCTCTGATGCCCGGTTGGGTGATAATGTCTAATGCCAGGGGCGTGGAGCTGATTCTTCACTTCCTCCATTTCTATATGTCATCGTAACTGAACAAATAGAGTATTGTAAAACTGGTAGGTAGTTGTACTGGCAGTCAGTCTACTGCTAAATGACAGGTACCTGCAGTTTCCTCATGTTATATTGCAGTTTTTAATGTGGGCTTTCTTCAGCTTTCTTTTGGCTTTTCTTTATCTAAGAAAAGTTGCAGGGTGACTTTAAAACTGTTTTTTTAGTAAGCATTTTCAAAATCAAACACAGACTCAGACTCTATCAGGGAATGCAGGTGGGACTTCAGGATGAAAGCTTGTGAAGGGCCAAAGAAAAGTCTGCAGGGTTTTTTTGAGCAGTTAACAGAAGTCCCATGAAGGCTCACTCTGTAAACGCTGCAAGCCATAGCATACAAGGCAGCTAAGAGGAATATAGGTGTGTTCTTTGGACTGCATCCCTGTCTTTGAGATGAGCATTTAACTTGCCCTCTTTTATACACCTCACTACAGCCAAATTACCAATTCTTAACTGGGCAAAAACCAGCTTTGGATCCGCTCACCCATGCCTTGTTCAGACATTAGCACTTTTTAAGCAACCATAACCCAGAGTCAGCCAGACCACAGTGGTAGCATTTCACACCTGCCTGCACGGATTTTTGTTTTGGAGCTTTAGAACTTGTTCTAAATCCAAGCTAAATAATTAGCTACTAGCTCAATTTGACATATATATATGAATATATATATGAATATTTAGGTACTCCTAAAACTTGACGCAGGACTTTTTTTCTGTATCCAGAACAAAGCTTTGTGGAGCTTCTATATATATATCCGAGTTAACTAGTACAACCAACAAAAATCAGTTCAGAGAAAACTAAAGATTCTAACCTAAATACACCATTAACAGAGATGGGGACAGGAACCAAGCCTCAAGCATCCTCTGGGATCTATTATTATTTCTGAAGCATGGTTTAGTCCTCTGGCAACTGATACCATGACATACAAGCCTAAATGTTTAACTCTTACTGGCTCTGATTAGTTGCTGGCTTCTCCAACCAAAACAACAGAATTACCAATGTGTTTACTTGTCCATTTGACAGTATACAAGCCAATAAATACTTTCATAGAGAAATGCAAAGTATAGCATGTCTACTTTCTGTGAAATCACATCTAAGTCCTAATTCCTTATTGAGCACTTCTGAGTAGGTGCTCAATCATCACCCTATAACCAGATCTACTAACACACAACAATCAGACAAGAATGGCATTAACTTTGCTTTCTAATTTTCGTGCTGGCTCTAGATGTACAAAACATCACTGAATAATGAGTAGACGCTTGTATGCATTTGTTTGGAAAACTTAAGTTACTTGGAGTGGAACAATTATAGACATCTTTTGCTTGCTTTCATGGAAACCAACTCTCATCAAGGCAGATACTAAACTGAAAAGTCTCTAATTTAATGTTATTGTTAGTAAAAATGAAAATGCATTAAATTAATTTGAATTTTTCAGCAACACTGAGAAGCACTGAGGTCTTTCATGAGATGTCATAATAAACAAGAAAAAACAAATTTCATGGGGAAAAAGAAGAAAGAAATGCAGCTCTAAAGGAAGGAAAATGCAATGAAGAACAGTTCTTCACTCAAAAATTGATGATTCCTCCTCTGTATTGTCTTCTACATTAGACCCGGACTAACTTCTCTCATTGTAGTTCCATTTAACATGCTATTTGATCTTGTTTTGGAGCTGATTGGTAATGGCTTGAAAACAGAATTGTACAATTTTTGCTCACGTCAGAAATTAATTTTCCTGGATAAGTAAGTTTTAAAGAGCTGGTATTTGGCCATACATTTCTGTCAATAAACACCTTTTAAAAGCACTTGAAATAAGTTAATTAAATAAAGAGACTTTAGAAAAGGCTTTGCTGAGTATCATAGGTGTTGAGCCTAAGCCTGAATTCAACCTCGGGAAGGAAAACAGAAAACGTGGCCTGGGGAATTTAAAGATACTAAAGTACCTAACAGGAATAATGGCTCAATAGTACAATATAGTTCGTTCCATTATGCAGAAATCTAACAAGAAGTCAATTTTACAGTTTCTTACTAGAAAGCAATGAATACCTGGTCAGTTCTGCTCTACCCCTGTTGCAAATAAAATATGAGTGAGTGATAACAGTTCTGAATAATTACAGTATTTCATCACTCTGATAAAACCCTGATACTAAGCCATAACAGCACAACTTCCACTGAAACAAAAAAAAGAAAAAGAAAAAAAATATTTCAGACGAATATACAAGAAATACATCTGAAATTGGGAGTCAATAAATACAGATAACGATTAGAAAGAATGAGAACATTCACACCAAACCACAAATAGTTCTGTGTGGTATCTTCCTTTGCCACTAGCAATACACTGCTGACACAATGTTTAAGACAGAGACCTATACTAGGCAATGCAGATCTGAGGGGTGTTTGTTGGCAGGTAGTGTTAGAAGACCAAGCAGAGGCAGAGTTCAGGTCCCTTAAACATTTCAGTATTATTCCCTTCAGTAAAAAGGTAAAGAATTCCCACTAGAAAATGTAAAGTTGTGACAGGGCTTGTGTTAAAAGCCTGGGAGCTCTGTTACCATATTGGACTCAGCTCAGTAACAGGTTCCTAAGAGTAACTCTAAGAAAATAAAAGACTGTGAGAAAGGCCATGATGTGTAACTGAGAACCCGCCAAATCTAAATATTTCTATTCACCTGTATGAAGGGACAATGCTTAGATGGTTTTTGTTTCAATCTATTTTTGGGGGTGGTGGATGGGAGGGTCGATAGGACCTGATGGGTTTTGCTTTGGGAATTTCTCAGATCTGTTCATTCAGATTCTTTCCAGAAAGCAAATGTCATGGGAAATAATAGACATTTCTCTTCAGTAGGGAGTCACAGGATAAGATCAAAAAGATTTGCAGTAGGTTATAAACTACAAAACTTATTTGTATCACAAAAATTGTGCACATCAAAGATTTCAAACTGAAAATCCTGTGCTTTCTCTGAGAGCCTAGACTCAGAACGGCTAGCAAGCTTTTATAATTTTCTTCTTTAAACACACCCTACAGTGATGACTACTAAAGACTAACAGATAAGAAGTTATGCTCTTTCTTTATCCACAGATTAAGAAAAGCTAACTTGTTTGATCAAACTGGAAAGAAATACCACCACTGACATGGAAGGACTTATCTAATAGAGAAGACATGCTCCATGCATCTCAGAAGTTCCAGCATGGATTACAACCAGAATAGAAACATTTTCTGGTTTTACTTTACAAAGAAAATAATAAAGAAAAAAAATTCAACTGTTTGGATCTATACTTAAACATGAGAGTTGTGTCCCCAGTACCTGGACTCAATTCTTTCATGCTCCAAAGGCTGCTCAGCCCCAGGGGAAGCAGCACCCCAGAGTCAGTGTTGGCCAGCACAGGGAGCGTCCTGCCTCAGAACTCCAGACTGTCCGAAGCAGCTGTGGCACATGTTACAAGCTATGTATAACGCAATGGGCAACATCTTCACCGACAGACATTCACAAGTCAGAAGACAGCAGTGGGAAGGGAGGAGGGCTCTATGCAAACGTCAGAACTCACCTGCAATTTGGCAACAAAAAATACTGTATTATTGATAAAGCACGCCCAGTCAATTTTATTTGAAAGAAGAAAAAGGAAGCTTTTCTCCTTCAGAATTTCCACTGATTCATTGCTAGCACTTGTTATATTTCTTCCAGTTTTTAGCACTACTAGTATTCAACAGGGAAATTCTTTCAAATTAAGTAGTGTGATAAATTAACATAATATTTGCCATGTTGATATAACTCATTTTATCACTATGGTTATGCAAAAGAAAATAGTATTTATATTACACTAGCTTTGTTTTCTTCTGACAAGGCTATTTGTCACCACAGAAAATTCCAGGTTCATAAAACTGGACAGCTGACATTTCCAATATAATTTACTTTGTGAGGAGTAACAACCTTCCTAATCAATTTTGCCAGTTACATCAGCATTTGTCGTAATACAAAATCACTTTATCCCATACTGAAAGACCAACAAGGAGCTCTTCCTAAAAGTCACATATATCTGGAGATTAAAGAGCCTGCATTGTCATCAGTGTGGAAACACTCAGAATAAGCAGAGTAGCAGGCAATGTAATCCAGACAGAAACAGATGGATAACAAATTCTGTGACTGTAAAGAGCCAGATCTCTTACAATACAGTGTAAAAGCATCATATTTTAATGAAGGTTATGAGAAAACATTATGCACACACAGCCTTTGAATTTTTAGCTCCAGACTGTATTTTTTTTTTAAAGGTAATTATCTGCAAATTCTTCTTTTTGTATTCGGAATGACTGCTTGTCAGTGACCAGATGCAGTTCCACTTTTCTAAAGCAAACATTTTTGATCATATGCTACAAGTTCTCTTAGAAATACAGGTAAAATTTAAGTCATTCTCTTCAGGAGTGAAAAATATTTTTTTCTTCAAGATGGATGCTTGATTTAGGAATTTCCTTTTAAAGTGTAAGAAATTACAATTTTGTACTTTGAAAAGTCAGCTAAGGTCAAGATTAATATAGCATCCATTAATTAGTTTGTTGCTATCATGAAGGCTTTTCTTGTCATCCCACTGATGAATGATGGAATTTGCATCTCAGCAGGTAAACATGTTTGATACTTTCTTAATCCACTGCACAGCATTCGCTACAGCCAAAAATAAGAGACAAAGTGGAATACAGAGTCAAAACAATTTAAAACAGATTGCTAGTTACAAAGGAATACAAATGAAGAGTAACTTTTAAAAATAACATATTCTAGATTGATGTGTTCCATAAACTTTTTCCTTGTTAATGGAAGCCTTCAGGGACCAAATACTTATTTCATATGCCTTCCATTCTGCTTAAGTCATTTTAAATTTCCACTGTAGCTCTGCCTTTTCTTTCCTTCTGTTTCTCTTGCTTGGTTAGATTAGAGAGGTAGGGTATTAATGGGGTACTTGATGAAGATTGAAGACCTATTTTCTCTGCCCTCAAAGACCAGCCTGATTTGAACAAATTGAGGAGAGTGAAGCAGTCTCTTCATGTCCTTGGGAAAAGCCTTTTCCGTTTTCAGCATTTCCAGCTTCCAGACATGGTCCCCTTTGTTCACAGAGAAAAAGAAATAAAAGATGCCAGAGCACAGGAAGGTTCTGAATAATTTCATACAATGTCAGCAGGGCTGCAAAAGCTCCCTTTGAATCTCCTTTACGGTTGGTGAGCATGTGGACGTGGGGTGGAGCCAGGAGGGGAATGCAGGGAGCTAGTGCTTGCAGCTCGAACAGGGCGAGAAACAAGCTGTTGTCCACCAGTCCCCACCTCTGTCGTTGACACTTCCTTACTACTGTCATCCTTGTGGGTACTGTTTTGTGCTGGGCACTCAAAATGCACACAGTGAAACACCTGGAGAGAACAAAGAATGAAGATAAAGCAAAACAACTAAATGCTGGCAAAAGCATGATCAAAGTAAGAGGAAGTCTATATGGAAGTATGCAGGCCAGGTCAGTGCCAAAGGACTGAGTCAAATTAGAATGTTTCACCATGAGGTCAAAAACTTCTGTCTATGGGCCGTGAACATTATAAAGCAATACAAGTGAAGCAAAAGAAGGCCTTCAAATTATACCAACCTTTACATATGGCACTAAAGATCAGAAAGATTATTCCAAAGCAGACAGAGATATTAGTAAATGATTTTTTTTCTTTGCCAAGTAGCATAAATATCTACTGCATGCTATCGGATGGCAACAACAATTATATTGTCTTAAACTTATCTTATGATCTAATTACTTGCACAAAAGACTGAATGTTCATACACACTAGAAACGAAATTTAAATCATTACCAATATGATTTTAATTCAAGATTGCCCTCTGCTGTAATAGCAATCAATGGTAGCTCTAAAAACACATCCTGGAGTAGGCAGAAAGGCATTCAGTGTCCGAGGAGGCTGCTGCTTCATCAGATGAAATACTTCATCGCAAACAGTGATCATTTTCTGATGTTTCAAACAATACCTGGGACCTCTGTACAGGTGACCGTATCTTAGAGTAAGAGGACCATCTGTTTAAGCAGGTTTTCAAATGTATTTTCTACTTTACTTACTCTTACTTCTACTTGTTCTTGAGGTGCCTGGGAGGAGAAGGGGGAGGAACTCTAAGATTGTTAAAAAACTTCTTTTGACATGATTTCTAATTGCTACAAAGTGTACAGCTTTGTCACAGACTAAACAAATCTTTTCTTGTACTGCTTTAAAATTTGCTACTTTCTCATGTATTGCAGTTTTGTAGCTAAAGCTTGATGAATATTAAAAATTGAATTTTAAAATTATTAACTCAAAATAAACAAGACACGGGTATACTCCATATTCATACAAGACTAAAGAATATTATATTTTCTAGCCCTTCTTCAATACAATTGAAAATCCTGTTATACTTTCTGACCATCCTTGCTCAAGTGCAACGTGTCTGCAATGACGTTTCTGCAATGACATGGCCGCTATAGCCCCTGGGTCTTTTCTGAGGAGGTAGCTACTTAATTCAAATTCTGACATCATACATGAAACTAATAGGAATATTCAAAGTCACTGTTGTTTTAATCTCCATTGTATTTTCTTGTGCTTCTCAGTGCAGTTTTTTATATAGACACATAGAAATGCATGCTTGTATTTCTACATATACACACAAAGATGTATTGCTATGCCTTTATATACATGAACAGATTACAAAACTACACTCATACCCACATGTGCACAAAGTGTTTCTTCTCTGCATTTCTTCTGGTGAGCTTTTTTCTAAAGCTGAACTACTTTCTACAGTTGCACCAATTCTCTCCATCTGTTACAGTTCTTGAGAAGCCAATTTTTGCATTCAGCTACACTTCTCAAGAAGCCCCTTTTATACTTCTGCTCCCATGTTTTTAAGTACCAGTTATTGTTTTTCCAGCTGCACTTATTAGCATTGGGATTTGCAGAAAAGAACGTTATCTCCTCAGAGCACCTCTGTAAGATGCTTTCCTTGAAAGGCGGCACAGTCTAATGGGTGGGATGGAGGTCTCCAAGTCGGAAGATTCCATATTTCTACTGTATCCCACACCAATAGGATTTCTTATTTAAAACTTCACTTTACATAGTGATACATGCTTTTAAAATATAGTATGAATACCATTGAAATTTAGCTAATAACGAAATCTGAAGTATCTGATTCTTAAACTGTAACTTTCATTTCTAGCAATTCTCAATGCTCAATTCAGTATCTGGCACATTAACAAGCCTGTGAATTTACCACATTATTTTCAGTTACTCTGCCACTTCAACATATAGAGAATACAGCTTGTGAAGCAGCAGAGGACAGAGAAGTACAATTGAGCTCATCCAGTATCAGAATTATGTGCTTCAGAACAGTATTACTAAAACAATCCTGCATGTATTTCTCTCAAAAGGCGGAGATGACAGTTAAGCACCATCCTTTGAAAAATGGCAGGTTGTACTTCTCACAGATACTTTAAGAGAGGTCCGACATACAAAGCAGGTACATATACACTGGTGCAGTAATTTGTAAGAGAAAAGTTCTCACATTAGCAACTAGGTGTACTTTCCAGGTCAGTACTTAAAGTGCTTCACCTCAGTGACCTGCCTGACAAATAAATAATGACAAGGACTTAGAAAAACCAATCCATTTCTTTATAAAAGCAGAATGTCTGGAAGCTCAAGAAAACAAAAGGTTACACTTCTATTATGTTCTACCATACCAAAAAATATCGAAATGCCAGATCAAAAAAATCTGCGAACATCAGGTCTTTCAAAGCTTTTTATGTTTTGGGGGGGTTTTTTGTTTGTTTGTTTGCCCCTCCTTTTTTTTTCCAATTCCAAAAATCAATTTTGCAAATTCCCTTTGGAAAATACAGATTGTTCTTCAAAGTTCAAAGGTATTTTTGTACCTATTACAGTAAAACTCCTTGGTGAGAATATGCTGTCATTCGCATCTTTTGTTTTAAATGAGAAAGGTTTGACATAAAACACAACCAGCTGTTGGCAAATAATTCTGGAAACTGCTTGTGCTCTTACTGAAGAGCCTACCCATACTATAGACTCCAGAACAAACGAAGACTTTGGTTACACTGTTATTATTTAAATTGGAAGTATGAAAAATACCTTGCAGCCTTCTTTGGAAAATGAAATTTTATAACAAAATGTTACAGAGTATCTGTTTAAAAAAAATATATAAAGTAATTCAGTAATATGTGCGTGCATAAAATGTTCTTCCTTTACACACTTTAGGAGAAATAATAGTGTTGGGTACAGATCTTAAAGACAAAGGACAAAAAGACCTAGAACAGCATGTGTTTATAGTTCCACTGAACCAATACATGAATAGCTGCCACCTCAATTTGTACATACTGATCTTCATTATAGTTACAGACTATAGGGGGATCGTCCAGTTCCAGCCTCCCTATCTTGGGCAGGGACACGTTCCACTAGACCAGGCTGCTCAAAGCTCCATATAAATAACTGCAGAGGATATTAAATTCCTAGGAAATCGTAACCTATTTGAAGTTAGAATTATGTTTAAAATCTCAATACTCTACAGGGCTTAAAGCAATCTTTAAGAAATAGAAGTTGGAGGTAATGTTTCTTGTAGGCTGATTCGCTAAGTTTACACATCTCATTCTTTTTTAATAAAGAGATGAGAACTTACAGAGACTGGCATGAAGGCAAACAAGACCGTCTATATGGATCAGCAATGGAAAAGGCCTTCTTCA
Organism: Mesitornis unicolor; assembly: GCF_000695765.1. NCBI lineage: Eukaryota > Metazoa > Chordata > Aves > Mesitornithiformes > Mesitornithidae > Mesitornis > Mesitornis unicolor. Next base: position 14,678 of record NW_010184479.1, on the reverse strand, counting down.
TGCATGTACAATCTTGGAGGCAGCTTCTGACTCTGTATTTCTAAGAACTCGCTGATTTAGGCTGAACTGTACCATAAGAGACAGTGTTTAGGAGAAAAAAAAAATGTATTCTCAGTTGATTGATCAGCTTTTTTTCAACTGTGTGCTATGTTGACATCTGGTGGTGCATATATTTGCAAAAATTGGTCTAAAATTGGACATAATGCTATTTGCCAATTCTTCCAATGCTTAAGAACCAGCAATCCCCTATGCTAAATACGATCAGAAACTGCATCTCCCAGAGCTGACAAACTTGAATTACTACAAATGTAATAGTGCTATCCAAAGTTCACTGTAAAAAGTGAAAGTATAATTTTTGTGGTGAACAGTATGTGTTTGTGGTGAACTGTATGTGTGGGATGTAGACATGTGGGTATACATGCAGACACAGCAGCTCTTGGTGCCTCTCGTCATATAAGGTCCTAATTTCAGAAAGACTTACATATATTCTTAAATTCACATACTGTAAATTGTTTCACTGAAGTGAACAGAAAAATCTGTACTTCATCTGAGACAACACACAACAATTATGAAAGACAGAAGCACAAGTAAACAAAAAGAGGATGATATTGCACCTAGTTAGGTAGCGGAAATTTTTTTTTTTCTTTTTAAAGTGAATTGAAAAAAGGCTCTTGGTTTAGCCACTAGTGGTTAACTGATTTACCAAGTATGAAAATTAATTATAGAAGAATCATACGCAAATAAGATTTTGTTATGAAGAATGAGATTTTTCTAATGTTTAATTCACTAAAAAGATAATATAAAGGTGATAAAACTAAGTAATCAGAGACTATACACCTTTCTCCAGTGCACTAAAATGGTACTTCCATCATTCAACAAAATAAGGATTAATTTAAAACAAAACCCAATAGGAATGTTTGGTGGCACTGTGGAAAGGTCAAAAACAGAAACTCTTTACTGTACTTTGTCTGTAAAACCCCCTAAAATATCCCACAGACTGGAGCAGCCCTTCAACTCTGCAGGAAAGATGATAACACAGTTCATAAATACTCAAATAAGAAAATATGAAAGCATTCTTATTTTGCTAGATTGTCAGAGCAAAAAAATGAAGCAAGTATATTTCAGATGACAGCATCAATTTAAATGCAAAATCTGAAAAAAATCTACTGTTGTATATTCATGGAGAACACGGGTTTTCTTAAAAGTTCCTTACCTCATTAGCTGTGTTGTGAGTTCCGACTATTCGGATAAAAGACGCCGGCTGTTTATCAAAAGTGATTGTTTGCCAAGATCTACAAAAAAATTCCAGAAAGACATACAAATATTAAACACAGTCACAACAGCTTGCAGTAAGATATACAGAGAATCCATTCAAGTGACAGTATGTACTATTACCACTTAACAGGGCAAACAAACAGTTTTTATCATCTGAATTTCCAGCACTCCTTGTGCATTTTATTTTTAAGTGCCTTGACTCTACTTACATGTTTTCATACATACTTTATACTACTATAATTTGTATGCAGGAATAATACTCATACTATTGCTGAAAGTTAAGAAAATGGTAAAAGAAAAAGAATCAAAGTTTAAAATCCTTGACTAATGTTGACCTTATTAGATAAACAAAAGACCAGTTAAATAAAAGTGAAAGCATCCATCTGTTAACTACTCATGAAAAATCATCAGAGCTTGGTTAAAGAAAGAAAAAAATAAAGAAAAAATAAAACAGAACAAGAACCCACCCGAAACCCCAAATAAACTCTTCCTACTCTAAGTGAAGCAGTGGAGACAGAGGAGCCAAGCATCCCTTGCGGGGGCCAAGGTCCTTCCAGTAAATTAATAAAATGTAGTGAAGTATAACTTGATTGACTCACTACAGAAGAAAAACATAGGATAGGTTTCCTGAACATGTTCAGAATACATTCAGAAGTGTTCATATAAGAAATAAAGAACCAAAGCAAAAGTAGAATAAAACACCACTTGCCACTAGTAGATGACCCTAAAACCTGGCAGTGTGAACAACTTGGTTGCTGACAATTTGCCAGGCACGTGAATTTTCCCTTAGTAGGAAAACCTCTTTGTCACAAACATAGCATTTCTGGGTTTAATTGTGTCAACTATCACTGCTGTCAGGTTACATTTACTTAAAGAAGATTATGAGCCAAATCAAGACCTAATTTTAAGTAGTTTACTGGTGTTACTGCATGAAGTAATGGCTGTAATTAAAGCTATGCATCATAATAGAAAGGTGTGGTCTGTGTCAGGCCTCAGAGGTAGAGCAGTTATCTATCTAATGGCATGGTTTATTTATATCGCTTACATGGCTATGTCCTCTTTATTTTAAAGCTCAGGCTGTTTCTTCAAGCTCGAAATAAAATACAAAATGAGAACAGTCTCTTTTGTTTACTGTCTCAAGATCTGAAAGACTGCTATGATTTTAATATTTTTTTTTCTCTAAATAGGAGAACAATTCTTCTTGAGTTTCCTTCTCATATTACTCTAGTACAGCCAGTCAATTAATCTTCATGGCCAAATGTAACCTGTTACCTTGAAGTACAGAGTCCCCAAGATGAGTGGCTGGGACAATCAGATGATTGTAAGACTGCTTCTCATAACAATGTTTTGCCATAGTTTGCAATATGCATACGCTTTCACATTTAAAGACACACACTTTGTAAAGGAGAGTGATGATGTAAAAATTGGATTTCTCTATTTAGTGATCTGGAAAATAATCTGAAGCTATTCAAATAAAAGAGTTTAAAATCAGCCAGTTTACGAACATCCTATGCCTTCCTAGCCTCTAAGGTAAAGTTCGTGTTTTGTGACAAGAAAATAGGTTAATTAGGGATCACAGAATAGAATATAAATGGGTCTGTATTAATTTATATTACACTGAGCAGTGGCCAAATACACACTGCAAGAGTTCAGTGGAGATTAAAGTTCAGTGCATCTTCATCCAAAAATGGCAGTAAATGTCGCTGTCTGTCGTAGGAAGTGACCACAAGGAAGCTGACACATCTATTTGGCAATACTGCTGAAGATTATGACAGATATTAAGAGAGGTTGAGAAAAAGGTCTCTGATGATGCTTTTGACGTTACACTTCTAGATCAGCTCCTCCAGAAAGCTCCTAAGTTCTTCCACTGCATTACAAGTCCTTACTTTCTGCTACAATGCTGCTGTTAGGATTGGATTATAATTACCCTTCTAATAACAGAAAAACATGACAGAAAATAGTAAAAAAAATTCTTGAGGATGTGAGATTTGAAGAGATACAGGGTTTTCAATAAATTTTGTACTAAGAATATTTACTGTTTTGGTATGTGCCCATTTTATTCCTTTCTCATTGAAAAAAGAAAGTCAAAATTACAGACAATTTGTAAAAGAGTTATTAAAATTCAAGTTATTAGAATTCAAGAATATTGCCACTAGAGAATTAGTACTTGATGGGATAATAAGAAAATTAGGTCTCTTAGTTTATTTCCTTAGCAAAAAGGAAAAAAAACAGAGTAGAAAACCCAAATGGATTTGGCAAAAGTCACTTTTGAAGTAAGCAAGGCAAATCTTCTTCACTAGAAAGTTGCACTGATTTCAACTGTAAAAGTATATTTGAGAACTTTGATACAAACAAAGCAATACCTCTCCAGCACAGATATAATTATGCAGCAAAGAGATAATTTATGCAGTGTAACTATACCCATATGGGAAGAAAGCTTACTGACAGAACATTATCAAGACCTATCTGTCCTATTTTTGCATTTTTTTCTGGTATAACAAATTCAGTAAGACTTCTACTTATGTATTGAGCCATAACAATTGTTCAGTGGTGTTCCTCAATTAAGTTAAACACATCACAGGTAGGCCTTAAGTTTCTTTTTAACCTTCTTCTTTTACTACTAGTTATCTCTTCTGTACTACTGTAATAATTTCGGTTTCCCTGCAGAAATTTTATTTTGCAAATTATTTTGTAGTCATGCTATTTGTATAGTCATGCCATGTGTATGTGTCTATTGTATCCTTCCCTCACAAGAGCTATTCTTTCTACCCTCATAATTGCTTTTGATGGTTTTTACAAAAATTTCATCCAAAATTTATATGTAGCTCTCGTATTGATTCATACGTAAGTCACTGTATTCCAGGAACAGCAGCATTAAAACGTATCAAAAGCACCTCATTTCTGGTCTGGGATTAGATACTTCTGTGTAATAGATGCCACTTCTTTACCTTTACCCCCCATAAGCCAAGCAAACAAATTTTTCAAGCTGGTGGCAATACTGCCACCTTCTTTAGCTGGGACAGCGTCATTGTAAAGAAGCTATCAGGACTTACTTCTCCCATAAAGCGACACTGTTGTCTTTGGACTTTCTGAATCTCCATATTCCTTATTAGTGGTCCTATAACAAATCGATTTTTCAGGGTTTAACTTTTCTAAATACTCACAAAGCGTTGATCTTTTTTCTGCTTTCACACCTGTCTTGCTTCTTGATTTATTTTAGATTTGCTGCTCAATCTGCAGCAGTCCTGGTCATCACATTCACAACAGAAATAATCACAGCCTCAAGCTGAGGTTTACATCCCTAAGAGAAGACTCTGGACTGGCAGCCTACTCATACTTATACCAGGGTCCTCAAGCTGAAATGCAGCACTACAAGTTGTTTGGCTAGCAAAGGTCCTCTGATACCACAGCTCCATTTTCCAAAAGAAATTAGCCTTGTTACAGTCCTATGGTGTTTATTTAACACTCTACATCTCACCTCAGCCACCCGACGTCTAACTCTCTCGTTCTGCCTGACTCCCCTAAGGAGATGCAGTAATTGATGATTAGCATTCCAGAGCCATGCTTGCATCCTGTGAGCCTGTCATATTTAATTACATTTTAACTATATTCGTCTTCTGTAACAGCCTGAACATAATTTAGATAATTATCTTTTGCTCTCTTATTCTCTGACTCTGCCTGTCTCACTTAAGAGTTCCTTGCAATGAAAATCACTTTCTCTGCTCAAACACATAAACAGACTCTTGGGCCAAGTGCTTTCACCTCTCCAGCAGCAACAGCTGTCACTGCAAACTCAATGGCTTTGTGCATCCCACAATCTCTTCACCACTTTGTATTCAGAAGATGAAGAAAATCAGTAGAAACCCCTCCACTTTCATGTTTCTTCCTGTCTTTCTCTTTATTAGGCTATTGCAAGAAGAATGCAAGAAATACTGATGTCCAGGTAAATTATAACAATAGCTTGCTATTGCTTAAGCTATCTATGGCTCTAAAATAGCAGTTCACTTCTTGAAGAATGTAATGGCTTTTCTCAGCATTTGGAATCCTTGCCTAGTTTTTTTCTATGAAAAGCTGCTACCTTTCTAAAGATTTATTGCATATAATAGGATAAAAATAGTGACACTTCCCTATTATTTCCTTCCCTTACAGAAAGAACAAATTAAGAAGGAACAGGAAGCTTATATTTTATCGAGGTTTTCTAATGAGTCACTGGCTCTACAAAATACTACCACACTGTAGGATCACCAGAGCAGCTATGATTATAGCTGAAACCAAGTTCAGGCTAAAGATGCAAGACAAAAGAGAAAGTTGTTACCTGTAACTAAGATTCATCATGCTGTAATAACCATATCGTATTCATATCATGGCTTGCTTTAGGCTAAGCATATACATTTTTGTGTGCACATTGTGCCTCCTCACTTTCCAAGGTGATGTACAACCTCAATTTTTTGTTCCTCACTCCAAGAAGAAAAGCACAGTTGGAAGCGGAAATGAACGATACACCCTCAAAAATGTCAGTTACCAGCAAGGAACCTCCATTTTGCTCTCCAATGCTTGTCCACACGTCTCGTTCTGTAGCAAGCGACAAAACCCTTCTCAGCTTATATGGATGTGGACTTTTTCAACTGTGACTACATATTTTTTTTTAATGAAATACAGCATTTATTATGATGGAATAGTGAGGAGGTATTTGTAAAAGTAGATGACAGGAAAAGGACAGAAGTGTTGTCTTTCCACCTATCAGTCTGATGACTGCACTGATCTAAGCAAGACAGCAAGTAACTAGCATATGATGCTGCCAAATAAAAAACTGTGTGCACACATAAGCAAGCCAACTGAGACTTGAGAAGTACCATATGTATGATATGTGTTATAGTACTTGTTTTATTAATGAATACCATACTAACCTCTATGGAGCATCTATAAAATAAATACAGATGTGTGCACTAAAAATGCTGTAACTGTTATTTTTCTTTATAAAATACCAAAGAGGTCTACAACCACCTTATAAATTGACTATAAAAAACATGTTTTCCACTATAACAGTACTAAACAATAAAGTGAAGTAACAGCTTTAACAGGAGAGAGACTATAATTTAAAATACTAATTCAGGGAGTCAGACCCATAAAGCACAGAAGTCAAACTGTTCAGCTGGCTCAGCCACCCCCTTTCCATCCAACCTCCCATGTCACTGAAGGGAAAGACAAAGCATGAGAAAGAAAACTGTGTGAGGAATCAAATGTCATCTATATTTTGGTTTTTAAATTGAAGTCAAATTATGTGCAGTTCCACCCCTGGTCTACCTCAACTGAAAACTGAGACCTAAAACTGAGTTTCCATCTATTCTGCTGTCACCATGACAGCGCTCTCTCAGAAGGTGGCCCATGAAACACGGTACTTCTAAGGAAGCAAGGAAGGTGTGAGCTGGAAGTAACAGCTTTCTCTCCGCGGCTCTCAGAGACAGAGCCAAAACTCACCTAATAATGCATCTTGGTTACGTTTATGCTATAGTCTATTGACAGGATAGCAGATACTTTATGCAGTCAAATAAGGAAAAAAAAATCCCAAAAGGACTAAAAGTACTAATGGCAGTGGTAATTAAAATAGTTAAGAGAAATATAATGAGAATCTAGAATAAATGTGAGAATAATAAATACTAAAAATCACCTGTCACAGTTTTTGTTACATAAGGGAATTATAAATTGGTAGGTAAAAATATGTATTCCCACCTTTTGGAAAACCCCCTCTCAAAGGTTTTTATTCTAAAGACACTTCCCCCATATAGAACACTTAATTCTGAAAGCACCTGAACAAAATCTGTAGTTATTTCTGCTGTATGATGCCAATCCAAACAAAATATCTGTCCTCTATAAGAACACTTTAAATGGCAGTGAATGTTTTATTGCATATGATTTATTGTAGAAATCAAATGCGGGCTAGATAAAGCAGATCTATTAGAATAAAAATTCTGACATAAAATAAATTTAATGAAGTCTATACTGATTTTCTGACATCTTTATAAGACTTCCAATGTAAAAGACTTCTTACAGTAACCCCTGCTTTCTCAGCTTCAGTGCTGCCATTTTTGCTGTTTTAGAAAAAATATTACATAAAGAAATGTTAAAATATAGTCAAATTGAGTAATGGTAAAACTGAATGTAGTAATTCTTTTTCTAACTAAATGTAGCAACCAGTTTTCAAAAACATCCACATGCCAGTGTAGGCAACCAGTACCATTTTCATACTGCATAAGCTGTGCACTCATATAATTCAGTTCGCTCACACTTTTTTTTTTAAATTTCAACAGGTTGTCTTTTGGTGCTTCCAGAAAAACAGTTTATCTTTAAAAAAATCTTACCAAAAGTAAGATTATTAGCAATTTGCTGGCAACTGTCTGTCAGAACGCCATGAACCAAACTTCTATGCCATAGTAAGAACTGTGCATGTAGTATCTACACATACACCCTTGGAGAAGGGCACTGGTGGTGGATGAAGGCTGTGAATTTGAGTAACGTGACCTATGAGTTCATCTCAGGTACTTTTGTGTACACCAAAGCACACATAGAGAAGACAAGTTTATTACCAACAGCTATTGCTCCTGATGTACACATAGATAGCAAAAATATGAAAAGTCATCTGACACATTAACATACCCAGTAATACAACTAGTGGGATGCTTTTAACTTTCCTAGAACTGATTGTAAACTACGGAATAGTTGATTAACAGCAAATATACAAACAATATTTTTAGACATATGAGACAGAACCATGCTTCCTATTAATCAGTTCCTTTGTAGCATGTAGACTAACACTGTATTTATTGCACTTCTCTCTTACACTCCCCTTGGGTGAGATTTCACGGCCCACTCGTAAAAACTTCACATTTACAGCAACTGCCCTTCTATTACTGTGGATAACATCTAATTGACATGTCAAACCTCCAAGGAACGCAGCAAATTGAACCACAGCCTCTAAGAAGAATAAAAGAGTGAAAAAAGGTAAATCAGCATGTGCCTCCTCATAACAGCAATACAAGCATACTGAGGTTTGCTAATGGAACAGAGGAAAACTGTAGCCCTTTCTGCTATCTCACTGAATTATCTATTAACCTCAAGATCAGAAAACAATGCCTTGCGACCTCAGACTGAAACTCACCTAGAAAAAAACCTGAACCCACATCCATGACTGCAGTAATTTTAGACATGACACTAAAGTGAACTAAGACAGACAAAAAATAACAAATACAACTTTTGCTTTTGTTACCGTGTTACAGAACAGAAAAAATGAAGCTCTCCTCCCAGTAGTTTCTGATAAACTGAACTTTAGCATTTCATTTGTAACTCTGTACCTTAAAAAAATATAGACAAAAAGCTGGGTAAAATTCACAAATAGAATTTTAAAAAGAGAGGAAACTTGACTCATGATGAAAGAGCTCAAAATAAAGTCAGGCAAAACTTGGTTAAGTAGCAACCAAGGTAACAGGAAAGAGGCAGAATGACTTTATAAATATGTAGTTGAAGTATATGAAATCCATTAAGAAAGAAAAATTGGTTTACAGGAATACAAGAAAAAATGATGGAATGAAATTAGGTAATATGAGGGTCAGTGCCACTATTGAGAAAAAAAAAAAAAATCTTACTGTGGGAATCCGGTGTTAGAAAAGCAAAGAGCAGAAAGGAAGCACCATCCCTTGAAGTATATGAAACAAACCGATGGAGCATCAACCAGGAAGTAAGACAAACAGAAAAAGAATGAATAAATAAAGCCTGAATATCAGAAACATATCTGGGGGTTGATAAAATAGTTAAGGCAACCTCTCTCTCCTTCAGTATTGTCTTTTCACTCTTCAAAGCAGAATGAAAATACATTTACAGTAAAAGCAGTGGTTATCCATAAAGAGTGAGAACTAGCTTATACTGAAAATGTAATCTCTTCTAGTAAGAATAACTTGAAAGTGCTATTTTATCACAGAATCTTTAGAAAGTCATCTAAGCAACAATCAAAATGGCAAAGCCATTGGGAAGCCTAATTTTTACTGAAACATCAAAGTAACAATAAATAATTATAAAATAATTATAATAATGAATAATGATAACTTATGAAAGGAAATGACTGTTTGCTTTGATTTTTATTACAGATAGAAGACTATGTAAAATATCTGTTGCATATACTTAATTACCACTATTTATTTTGAAAATATTTTTTTAAAAAAGTAGTATTTTTTCTAGATTATATATTATGAAGTAATAAGCATACATTTATTTGTATTATTAGCTTGACGATGTTTACTGGCCTGTAAAAAGACATTCAAGTCTTTCATGACATGGGAGAAAAATCCAATACCTAAAAAAAACAGGTATGGATACACGGGTATTATTTGGTATTGCTAATTTTCTGAGAGACAGAACTGAGCTAACATCCAGATTGATGACAGAGTTCCTGTGATGTTTTCTTCACTCTCCTCACAGTAACGCACATGAAGAGGAGCTCAGAACATGCCAGCCACATGGCAAAATGGAGCAAAGCAAAACTTCAACACATACGGCACGTGCAGAGCTGCAGTGAAGTAAGTGTATGGCAAAACACTGAGGGGAGACCAAGACACAGCACTGTGCAACTCCTTGTTACTCTGTTCAAGACTCGTCCAAAAGATCTGTGCATATTTGTGGCTGAAAAGCAACCACAGGGAACTGAAGGTAGAAGTGGAAAGAGCAATTAACATTTTGCAAACCTTCTTATAATCCAGAATCACTGTTAAGATCACTGTTAACTTAAAAGAAACTAGATCTTTCTTCAATCAAACTAGACTCAGCTAAAATAAAAGCTCACAAAAGAAACATTAGATGCAGAACTTCCACACTTCTGAGAGGCTTCTAATGCTCTGAAATGGAATACAACTCTGTTTCTTCTGTGAAATTTTAATTCTTCGTGCTTAATAAGACAGGTCTGTGAAGCTGGAGCCTCTTTCTTCTTTTGCCTTATTAGTATCTTTCAAAATGTGAGTATATTAACACAAGGAAAAATATGTACTTCAATGCCACTATCGTTCAGGGCTTTTAAGCTCAATAATTACACAAAACGACCCTTTATATCTGTCTGACTTGCTCTAGTAGGCATTACTAGCAGGATAATGAACATAATAATGAGAACTCTCAGTTTATTTTAGTGAAGTGAGACTTGAAATTGAGCTTAACAATGTAGCAATTTCCCAAACATCTTGCCTGAATATACTTCATCTATGAATGTGGCCACACTGAGCTCAGCAACTCTGGAAGAAGCATCTGGATTTCAGAGAGTCGCTGTGAAATCTGCTTCATGCAAAATACGATGAACCATGGTTGATACATACTCTGACAGAAGATGTAAAATACAGTTTTGCTGGGAAATTAACTTCATGTAAAATAGGAAGAAATGTGGTCAAAATACTGTTTGACATCGAAGGTGTAAGAGCCATTCCTTTTATCCAGTTCCACTCCGCCACTTGGGAGCTCAGGTGTGAGGGAGAATTAAGGATGACACAAAAATGAGGAAAAATGTTATTTTTCTCATTCTAGGTATAACAGGACTGTAGATGCATGCAATACTGATGGGAAGGAACAGAAAAAGTGATGTGAGCATACTGGCAGTTTGGAAAGGCAAGAGGACTGAAAAAATGTTCGATTTGCTTTATTATGTGAGAAAACAGTCCTATGGATGTGGTTAAAGAGAAGAATGACGGATGAAAATAGATGTGAAGGAATTCTAGAGATGGGATCACAGAGTGAAGTGGGGGAACTACAGGAGGAAAAAGAGGCTATGTTTGTGGCTAAGTACAAGGAATTACATATATAGCAATATACTCGTAGTATACAATATACTAGTAGTACAATTCTATATATAGTAGTATATAGTAAGGAATTACATAGAAGTATATGGCATACATAATGTGCCATGTGCAGTTATGAGGAAAGGTATTCACACACTTCAAATATTATCTTTGTAGCAAAAGAAAATATTGCATCATGATAGAGATTAGCCCGGTTTCACAAAAGTATACCCAGGAAGAAAGGACCCCAAATTGAGTTTGCCACTAGCATTGTGTAAAGCAGAAGTATTTTCTCACTTGTAGTCCTTAGAAAACATGGAAAACACTATTTGTATATCTGAAAAGTGGTTTAGAACAATAAGGGCATGACCTATATCTCTCTAGGTCTTCTTTACCTGTCATTTATTAACAAAGGAAATACCGCAGTGTTTGAAAACTGAAAGTACACATCGAATGTCGTAGGATAGAAATATGAAACACTGAAAAAGAGCAGTAAACCTCAAAGTCAAAAATTATTCTTGAAAAATCAATCAGAAGACTGTTAATAAATTCTGTTAATGAATCTCACACCCAAAAGGCTTTTCATGTGAAAGTACTAATTACATTCATACAAGATCTATAGGAAAAAAACCTGAGGGAACTGAGCTGAGAATTTAGGATTTGAAATAGTTATTACATAATAAAAAGATAATAAGCGATGGAAATGTGAAATTAGGTTTGGATGTTTCTAAACATTTATCATAACAGCGGTACAGTCTGAATAACAAACAATGGAGTCCAGCAGGAAAAAAAAAAAGATAGCTATAATGCAATACATTATAAACCTTCTGAAAATGAAGTCATGACCTTCAGAAGAAAATGGTAAAATCTGTCCCAAGCCAGTCAGCCAGTTGATACCAACTGCCTTAGAACTGCCCATCAACACATGATATTCATGGTCTCTCAAATTCTCTCAGAGCATTAGACTCTTTTTTCCTACTGGGGAATTTAACGTGATACGTCTGCTGCCAATGGCTTAGATCCATTTCACAGTAACTGCACAAGAGAAGTTTAAAGAACGTCACTGAGTTGATGACCATCATGATAGCCTGTTTCATATTTGTCTTTACAGGGCTTATTTTATCAAAAGTGTCATTAACTCTGAGGTCTGACTCCTACTGGCCTTTGCTATCTTCTGTTTTTCATTTGACTTTCAGACTCTTTGTCAGCAAATTCTCCTAACAAGGAGGTCTCTATTGTCTGAGACTAAACATGCTCAAGCCCACTTATCATAAATGTTTTAAAAAAACAGAACGGAACATGACTGTTTTTCATTACTGTCATACCGCGTAGAGAAAAACAGCTTTTTGTGGAAAAGAAAAAAATAGCCTCCACAGAGCATTTTAAAATTGACAATTACACAATCAGTATGCATTAATTGGCTCTCACTTAGGGAAGGTAAGCAAGCTTCCCCTGTGAAGATAACAGACATCCAGTTTCTGCCTTCAGCCTTTTAAAACTAGAAGAGGAGTTTAGGAGTAGCCTGTCAGTTCCTGGCTTTGAGTACTAAATTATTAATTTACACAAAATACTACATTAAAAATACCATTAAAACAACCCAAAGCAGCACACTGATAGTTTAAAGGGGAAGTTCACGCTTCAGTAGACTGCCAAAACCAACATATGCTATTTAAACATAATTTAATTTTCTTTCTCATCATTTTGTTTGCCACTTATGGATGATCAAAGGTGTCTGCTGAGGTCTGTGTTTGCTACACTTATGGTTCCTACTACGTCTTGTGCCAGACATTCAGCAAAATAATTTGGAGACCTCACAGGACACTTGCGAGACAGCACACTAATGGCTTTCACCAAGGACTGTAACTCCACTGAAAGGCTGGGTGGACAGAAAACCAGGCAGCAAACAGCAAAGGAAACAATTCTGATCCACGTATCTTTGAAGACAGGAAAGCAAATAGAGAATACTACTAGCAAAGTACGTTTTCTCACTGCAAGTATTCTGTCTCTTCAAATGTGCGCCCCTGTGAAATTCTCTTTCCATGAAAGTTTTAACTCCATTCACTTTCATTTGCTACTGCAGCACATCCTACACAGAAATGCAAGCAACTTATCTTTCTGGAGTCTACTGCAGTATGTTAAACACAGAACTAATGCTAGAAAGGGTAAACCTGGGATTTCAAGACCTTATCAACCATCTACACTGCACTGAGATCTCCAAAATTTGCAAGAGAAATAGGCATAATTTGTTGTATATTGTTTTGCAAAGAATTCATATTTCAGCCTCACATCAATATATAATGATTCTTAGTTGTCTGTTGCTCTGAGAGGTACTTGTAGTCAAACAGGCAGCCACAGTCCCAGGCAAGGACATACCTACTTCTCATTTTCTTTAAACAAAGACACAAAAGCTTAAGTGATGACAATTTTTATTCCAATGTGGGATTAAGTCCATTTGAAGCCAGGATATTCAAGTATCCATCAAAACAATTCACATTTGGTTGAAACAAAAAATAATTGCAAACTTTGACCACATAAGCAAGAGATTTGCTTCATTTCTTCCAGGAGAGGGAGAGGTGCAGCATTCCTAAACATGCGGAGAACAAAGAGATAAGGGTACCATTGCTTCTCCCCTGTTACGCTGTAATCTGGTTAAGGCAAACTGCTGAACGCAGAAAACTGTAACTGTCTGCCTAAACCTGATCATGAATCAAACCCAGGCACGGTGCACGAGTTTGATTCTTGCTTTTCCCTGGGTAGTGCCTGAAACACCTGACTAAAAGGCATTTAGAGATAAGACTTCTCTCTGTTGGAGCTGTGCTGTTTACATAAAATACCAAGGTATTCATGGTAAGGGGAGTGAGAGAGACAAATAAAAAAAATCTCTT